>NC_048581.1:45055113-45272613 GCF_013265735.2 Oncorhynchus mykiss | reverse complement strand
CAAGATGGAAATCTTTGGCCTGAATGCCAAGCATCACGTCTGGAGGAAACCTGACACCACCCCGACAGGGAAGCATGCTGGTGGCAGCATCATGCTGTGGGGATGTTTTTTAGAGGCAGGGACTGGGAGACTAGTCAGGATCGAGGCAAATATGAATGGAGCAAAGTACAGAAAGATCCTTAATGAAAACCTGTTCAGGAGCTCTCAGACATGAACCTGATCAAACGTCTTTGGAGAGACCTGAAAATAGCTTTAGAGCAACGCTCCCCATCCAACCTGACAGCGCTTGAGAGGATCTGCAGAGAAGAATGGGAGAAACTCCACAAATACAGGTGTGCCAAGCTTGTAGCGTCATACTCAAGAAGACTCGAGGCTGTAATCGCTGCCAAAGGCACTTCAACAAAGTACTGAGTAAAGGGTCTGAATACTTATGCAAATGTAATATTTCCGTGGAATTTAAAAAAATAATTGAGCAAAAATGTTGCTTTATCATTATGGGCTATTGTTTGTAGATTGATGAGGGGGGGGAAAAACTATTTAATCAATTAAATATTTTCTAATTTAATCCATTTTAGAATAAGGCTGTAACGTAACAAAATGTGGAAAAGGGGAAGGGGTCTGATTACTTTCTGAATGCACTGTATATATATGCTACTGCTCTACTAAAAATCTCGGTTGACCAATAGCTTATCCACCAAACATTCAACCAGTCTACTAATTACGGTCAGCCTTAGTTGGTAGAGCATGCGCTGGCAATGCCATGATTGTGGGTTTGATTTTATTTTCATGTAAAAATGTATACTAAATGGTTTGTGTGTTTTCCTTTAGCCTCCGGTCCGAGAAGGCCCAGTGACACGCAGTGCCAGCAGGGCTGCCTCTCTCCACTCTCTATCTGATGCCTCATCTGACTCCTTCAGCCACTCTCCAGGTAAACAAACGTCAGTGTGCTGCTAACAGCTTCGCTTCCTCCACTGTCTCTGTCCCCTTACTGGGCTTGAACCGGTGATCCTCTGATGGCAAACACGTGACCGCCCTTTTTTGACAACGTACCGTCCAGTTGTGCTATAGAAAAATATTATCTTCGATAGCACCATTGGCAACATTTCAAGCTAGCTGTGGAGTGAGCTTATGGCACATTCTTACCTCCGTTAGACATGTATGTACGCACACACACACACACACACACACACAGAACAAAATGGGAAAAGGTGAGCAATTCAGAATCAGATGGTGAAGCGGACACATGGAGAGGGAAGTGCAGCTCACACAATTGGTGTTAGTTGTCATCAGTGATTGATTCCTGTGTGTTTGTGTGGGAGCTCACTCCTGCTCCCGTGTGTGTGTGTGTGTGTGTGTGTGTGTGTGTGTGTGTGTGTGTGTGTGTGTGTGTGTGTGTGTGTGTGTGTGTGTGTGTGTGTGTGTGTGTGTGTGTGTGTGTGTGTGTGTGTGTGTGTGTGTGTGTGTGTGTGTGCGTGTGTGTGTGTGCGTCAATCCCTCATGGGGTTTTACTTAGAATCTTCAGGGGTTTCTCAGGACACCCTGTAGACCTTCAGACCACAGTCTCCCATTAACACATCCGCTCATAATGAAATGAACTCACAGAGGGACATGGTCCTCACAGCCTGCGTTCCCTGCCTTCAAAAACAGTCAATCAAATCAAATTTTCATTGTCATGTGCACCGAATACAGTGAAATGCTTACTTACGAGCCCCTAACCAACAATGCAGTACAAATAAGAATAGTATATAAAAGTAACAAGTACTTAAAGAGCAGCAGTAAAATAGAGTCTATGTGAGGGGACACTGGTTAGTCTAGGTAATTGAGGTAATATGTACATATAGGTAGAGTTTTTAAAGTGACTATGCATAGATGATAACAACAGAGAGTAGCAGCGGTGTAAAAGAGGGGGGGGGGTCAATGCAAATAGTCTGCACATGGGGACAAAGATCGTACTTTTTTGGAGAAATGTCCTCTGGTCTGATGAAACAAAAATAGAACTGTTTGGCCATAATGACCATCGCTATGTTTGGAGGAAAAATGGGGAGGCTTGCAAGCAGAAGAACACCATTCCAACCGTGAATGACGGGGGTGGCAGCATCATGTTGTGGGAGTGCTTTGCTGCAAGAGGGACTGGTGTACTTCACAAAATAGATGGCATCATGAGGGAGGACAATTATGTGGATATATTGAAGCAACATCTCAAGACATCAGTCAGGATGTTAAAGCTTGGTCGCAAATGGGTATTCCAAATGGACAATGACCCCAAGCATACTTCCAAAGTTGTGGCAAAATGGCTTAAGGACAACAAAGTCAAGGTATTGAAGTGGCCATCATTAAGCCCTGACCTCAATCCTATAGAAAATGTGTGGGCAGAACTGTGTGAGCAAGGAAGCCTACAAACCTGACTCAGTTACACCAGCTCTGTCAGGAGGAATGGGCCAAAATTCACCCAACTTATTGTGGGAAGCTTGTGGAAGGCTGCCTGAAACGTTTGACCCAAGTTAAACAATATAAAGGCAACGCTACCAAATAGTAATTGAGTGTATGTAAACTTCTGACCCACTGGGAATATGATGAAAGAAACAAAAGCTGAAATCAATCATTCTCTCTACTATTATTCTGACATTTCACATTCTTAAAATAAAGTGGTGATCCTAACTGACCTAATACAGGACATTTTTACTAGGATTAAATGTCAAGAATTGTGAAAAACTGAGTTTAAATGTATTTGGCTAAGGTGTATGTAAACTTCCGACTTCAACTCTCTCTATCATCCTTTTGTTGTATCTCTTTTTGTCTATCACTCTACTTCTGTTTCTCTCTCGCTTACTCTTATCTAAGCTGTTTTCTGATGGTCACTGTGTTCCATTCCTCAATGAACAAACCTCGCTCTGTGTTGAGTCATTCATTCGATTTACATGTGAGTGGGTGGGTGGATGTGTGTGCGCATGTGTGTGTACGTGCGAGTGTGTGTGTGTGTGTGTGTGTGTGTGTGTGTGGTTTACCGCAGTATCCACGTTTTTTTTATCTTACTGACTTAGATGCTATGTTTCTTTCTTGTGTTTTCATGTTTTCACTCTTTCTCTGTCACTCTCTCCGTGTCCTCTTTCCCTTTATCAGCAGAATCTGATGGGAATGTTGTTTTTCTCCGAAGAGTTTTTTACTCATCTAATCTCTCCCCCCCCCCTCTCTCTCTCTCTCCTCCACCCTCCCTCCATATAGAGTCGGTGGACACTAAGCTGATGAACTTCAGTAACCTGCTGATGATGTACCAGGAGCAGGGGGGCAGCCCGGACTCCGACGACGACGGCTCCAAGCTCTCCATGCTGCCCCACCTGGCCGACCTGGTCAGCTACAGCATCCAAAAGGTCATCGGCTTCGCCAAGATGATCCCTGGCTTCAGGTGGGTGGAGGGCTGAGTGGGGGAAGGGGGGTGGGTGGGTGGATTAGGTAGGGGATGACAGGATAGCAAGGGGAGGGGGTAATGTGTGTGTGTGGTTGGGGGGGGTATGTACTTTACATTGTGTGCTTGTTTTTTTTTGAGAGAGAGATTGTGTGCGTTCATGTGTTTGTGTGTGTTCCCACAATGGGCGCAAAAACATGTGTGTATGTCATACTCCAATATGAGTAAAAGCAGTTGCCCTGAAAATCTATTTAACTCCACGTGGCATGAATGTGAACAAAGCCTTATTTGTGTGTTTACTCGTTTAAGGGTCTGAGTGTTCCTACAAACGAGGACAAGTGTGCCTACACATGCAATTATTTCCGTTATCTTTTGTTATCAGCAGCTGATATCTGTCCTACACATGACGCGAGTGGCTTTCTTCACAGTAACCTTAGGCGTGTGTGTGGTCGTCACTGTGTACATTCTGTCTCCCCCCCCCCCCCTCGGGGTGGCAGAGTAAAGTGAGGTCGAGGACACAGTAACGGGCATTGTTAGTAATGATCACGTAAGCTGTCTTCTGACCCAAGAAGAGCTTTGAGCTTAAAGGCTTGTCAGTGCGCTACAATTAATGTTACAAAGCCATTGCTTCTCGAAGACTCGAATCAAATCCAATTTTATTTGTCACATACACGCGGTTAGCAGATGTTAATGCGAGTGTAGCGAAATGCTTGCAAACTATAATACACTTTCTGAATGTCTTACTACAACTGAATCTAAGGTTGTGTTACTCAGATGTTTTTGCTGTGTGTGTGTGTGGGTGTGTGCATGGACCCGTGCATGTGTGAGATACGGCGCCTTACAACTCTAGACAATTGTTTATCTCGATTGCACAACACAACTGCTCAAACTAATGGGTATACATGCATCTTTGGTAACTCAATGACAGGGTTGCAAAACCGCCGACATGAACATGACATGAACTTCCTTATAGCACCACTTGTGAGTGGAGTTTATAAAGGTGTTATGAATAGCCAATAGCTATCTTGTGCCCCATCTACCTAAAGTGTTACCTACCTAAAGTGATCCTTCCACTATTTACCCACTATAGCTAGATCTAGATACCCCAGCCTTTTAACTTAACCCGTCTGACCATTAGCCCACTGTGCAACTGGAACGACTGATTTTTTTGACCAATCAGATATCGTGGGCTGGAACCAACCGTCTCCTAAATCTCAATCTACAACCCAATCCTTTTAACCCCTTTCTGACCCTACGAAGACCGTAAGCCGACTGATTATGTCCTCTTCTTTTAACAGATGCCACCTTCCTGATTCACATTCATTAACTATCAAACGGAAGAAAAACAACTTAAACAATGAGAAACGCTCGTTTCTGTTTCCCGCTGCAAAATCTTTTTTTTTCTTCTGCGGTGTGCACTAATGAATAGACCCCTGGTTGTAAATCCTTCCAGGGAGCTGACGGCTGAGGACCAGATTGCCCTGCTCAAGTCGAGTGCCATCGAGGTGATCATGCTGCGCTCCAACCAGTCCTTCAACCTGGAGGACATGTCCTGGAGCTGCGGAGGGCCCGACTTCAAGTACTGCGTCAACGACGTCACTAAAGGTACGAGACTTAGGCAGGCTAGCACACACATGTATGTGTGAGGATGGAACACAGACCTTGGGATCGACACACACACAAAGTATATGCAGTCAAAACCATTGTACTCGGTCAACGATGGCACTAGCACACACACAAACACCAGTCATTTCGCTTAGAGGACATGCTCTGAAACTGTGTGGGGACACCACTTTACAGAAAGGCGAGGCAATGTGACACACTCACACACACTCACTTGGCCACTATTGCTGCCACTAAAGGTGAGCGAGAAAGGGTAACAAACATGCATGCATTTGTGCAGGCACAAAACACACAGATATACACTCTCCAGTACATGTCCCGTGGCCTTCCTATCATGACTTTGTGTCAGTTCCGCCAGGAAAGCTGAAATGGAGTGTAACACACTTTGGCACGTGTACCTATGAACACGTACTCTCACACACACACCGTACACCCATCCGCAGACCCTCAAGGCACGGCATTCATTTGCCTTTCAACTAAGCCTCGGGTATTTTTACAGATCAACTGAAGAATGTCACTCTAGACCAAGACACTCTGGTGTCTTGGTCTCTCACAGAACGAATTTGGTTTTGTTCTCGAAGACAAACCCAAGTTAGCCACGGCATCTCTGTGGCTGACCAGTCATTTGGAGATTGACTCGGGCTCGACAGCAAATTAGCCAGACTTTTCCTGAAAACAAGGAAAACCTTGCGTTGTGCCCATTTTTATTTTATTTTCACTCAAAATTACGCTGTTGTTGTTGTTGTCTTCCGTAGCTAGTTACTTTGAAAATGGCATTGAGAGGAGTGTTAGGGAAACCATAAACAACCGTTATTTGTTACCTGGGCCCTTGTAATCTAGGATCAGTTCGGCCTTTTAAATTCTAATGAATAAGAGACATACATTGAACAAAAAATATAAAGGCAACATGCAACAATTTTAAAGATTGTACTGAGTTACAGTTCATATAAGGACAACAGTCAATTGAAATAAATTAATTTGGCCCTAGTCTATGGATTCCACATGACTGGGAATACAGATATGTATCTGTTGGTCACAGGATACCTAAAATAAAAGGTAGGGGTGCGGATCAGAAAACCAGTCAGTGTCTGGTGTGACCACCTTCGTTTAGAGTTGAACAGGCTGTTGAGTGTGGCCTGTGGAATTGTTGTCCCACTTCTCTCCAGTGGACGTGCGAAGTTGCTGCATATTGATGAGAACTGTAAACACGCTGTCGTACACATCGATCGAGAGCGTCCCAAACATGCTCAACGGGTGACATGTCTGGTGCAGGCCATGGAAGAACGGGGACATTTTCAGCTGCAAGGAATTGTGTAAAGACCCTTGCGTCGTGGGTCCGTGCAATATCATGCTGAAACATGAGGTGATGGCAGCGGATTAATGGCACAACAATGTGCCTTGGCATCTTGTCACGGTACCTCTGTGCATTCAAATTGCCATCGATAAAATGCAATTGTGTTTGTTGTCTGTAGCTTATTCATGCCCATACCATAACCCCACCGCACTCTATTCACAACGTTGACATCAGCAAACCGGTCACCCACACGACACCATACACGCTGACTGCCGTCTACAATTGAAACCGGAATAAATCTGCGAAGAGCACACTTCTCTAGCGTGCCAGTGGCCATCGAAGATGAGCATTTGCCTATTAAAGTTGGTTACGACGCCGAACTGCAGTCTGCTCAAGGCCCTGGTGAGGATGACGTGCATGCAGATGAGTTTCTGACAGTTTGTGCAGAAATACTTTGCTTAAGCAAGCCCACGGTTTCATCAGCTGTCCATGTGGCTGGTCTCATACGATCCCGCAGGTTAAGTGGCCGGATGTGGAGGTCCTGGGCTTGTGTGGTTACATGTGGTCTGCAGTTGAGGGGCCGGTTGGACGTACTGCCAAATTCTCTAAAACGACATTGGGCTTGGCTTATGGTAGAGAAATGAACATTCTGGCAGCAGCTCTAGTAGACATTCCTGCAGTCAGCATGCCAATTGCATGCTCCCTCAATACTTGAGACATCTGTGGCATTGTGCTGTGTGAGAAAACTGCACATTTTAGAGTGGCCTTTTATTGTCCACAGCACAAGGTGCACCTGTGTAACGAGCATGCTGTTTAATCAGCTTCTTGATATGCCACACCTGTCAGGTGGATGGATTATCTTAGCAAATGACAAATGCTCACTAGCAGGGATGTAAACAAATCTGTGCACAACATTTTAAAGACATTTTATTTCAGCTCATGAAACATGGGACCAACACTTTACGTTTATATTTTTTGTTCAGTGTAGATATACCGTATAACATATCACATACATGATATACTCTAAATCCATTTCTTATCTCACAAAACCACACAAATCCTTAGTGTTAGGCAAACAATATAATGAGAGATACAGTACCAGCCAAAAGTTTGGACAAACCTACTCATTCAAGGGTGTTTCTCTATTTTTTACTATTTTCTACATTGCAGAATAATAGTATAATAAAAGTGAAAACATCAAAACTATGAAATAACACATACGGAACCAAAAAAGTGTTACCACAATCCAAAGGGTAGCCACCCTTTTGCCTTGATGACAGCTTTGCACACTCTTAATTCAAATAAAAACCCTTGAATGAGTAGGTGTGTCCAAACATTTGACTGGTACTGTATATTGTGATTGTTATCTGATCTGATTGACGGTGTGTGTCTGTGTGTATGTGTGTGTGTGTGTTGTCTCCTGCAGCGGGCCACACTCTGGAGCTGCTGGAGCCCCTGGTCAAATTCCAGGTTGGCCTGAAAAAACTCAACCTCCACGAGGAGGAACACGTGCTGCTCATGGCCATCTGCCTACTCTCCCCAGGTACACGCTGACACTGGGTGTGGGGGGGGGGGGGGGGGGGGGGGGTAGTGTGTGTGTGTGTGTCTGTCATGAATTGTTTATGGGAGTCAGCTTGTTTTTGTGAGGATCAGTTAGCTTGTGTGTGTGTGTGTGGGGGGGGGGTTGTGTGTCTTTGTGCTGAAGTTCACTCACCTGTGCGTGTGTATATTTAGTGCATTTTCGTCAGTGAGGTTGACGATAACATGTGAATATACAGTGCATCCAGACCCCTTGACTTTTTCCACATTTTGTTATGTTACAGCCTTATTCTAGAATGGATTAAAACAATTGTTTCCCTCATCAATCTACACACAATATGCCATAATGACAAAGCGAAAACAGGTGTTTAGAAATGTTTGTACATTTCTTACAAATAAAAACAAAATGCCTTATTTACATAAGTATTCAGACCCTTTCCTATAAGACTCAAAATTGAGCTCAGGTGCATCCTATTTCCATTGATCATCATTGAGATGTTTCTATAACTTGATTGGAATTCATCTTTGGTAAATTTAATTGATTGGACATGATTTGGAAAGGCACGCACTTGTCTATATAAGGTCCCACAGTTGACAGTGCATGTCAGAGCAAAAACCAAGTCATGAGGTCAAAGGAATTGAAGGTCCCCATCTCTGCAGCACTCCACCAATCAGGCCTTTATGGTAGAGTGGCCAGACGGAAGCCACTCCTCAGTAAAAGGCACATGACAGCCCGTTTGGAGTTTGCCAAAAGGCAGCTAAAGTACTCTCAGACCATGAGAAACAAGATTCTCTGGTCTGATGAAACCAAGATTGAACTCATTGGCCTGAATGCCAAGCGTTACATCTGGAGGAAACCTGGCACCATCCCTACTGTGAAGCATGGTGGTGGCAGCTTTGGGGATGTTTTTCAGCGGCAGGTACTGGGAGACAAGTCAGGATCTCAGGGAAGATGAACGGAGACAAAGAACAGAGAGATCCTTGATGAAAACCTGCTCCAGAGCGCTCAGACTGGGGCAAAGGTTCACCTTCCAACATGACAATGACCCTAAGCACACAGCCAAGACAACGTAGGAGTGGCTTTGGGACAAGTCTCTGAATGACCTTGGAGTGGCCCAGCCAGAACCCGGACTTGAACCCGATCAAACATCTCTGGAGAGACCTGAAAATAGGTATGCAGCAACGCTCCCCATCCAACCTGACAGCGCTTGAGAGGATCTGTAGAGAAGAATGGGAGAAACTCCCCAAATACAGGTGTGCCAAGCTTGAAGCGTCATACCCAAGAAGACACTGTAATCTGTCTGTAATCACTGCCAATGATGCTTCAAGGACTGAGTAAAGGGTCTGAATACTTATGTAAATGTGATATTTCCGTTTTACATTTGCAAAAGTGTGTAAAAAAAAAAAGTTTTTGCTTTGTCATTATCGGGTATTATGTGTGATTAATATTTATTTTTAATCCATTTCTGTGAATAATATATGGAAGAAGTCAAGAGGTCTGAATACTTTCTGAATGCCCTGTACATGCATGCACTGCGTGCCTGTGTTTGCACATAAATATTCATCAATTTCTTATCTCTTGAATTCCTTAGTGTCTGATAACGTGTGTGTATATACACTGAGTATACAAAAACATTAGGAACACCTTACTAATATTGAGTTGCACCCCCTTTAGCCCTCAAAACAGCATCAATTCGTGTCAATTTGGGTCCAAGTTTGCTGGATTTCCTTTGGATGGTGAACCATTCTTGATACACACAGGAAACTGTTGAGCGTGAAAAACCCAGCAGTGATGCAGTTCTTTACACACTCACAGGTGCCTTGGCACCTACGACCATACGCCGTTCAAAGCTACTTAAATATTTTGTCTTGCCTTTTCACCCTCTGAATGGCACACATACACAATCCATGTCTCAATTGCCTTGAGGCTTAAAAATCATTTTTTAACTCGTCTCCTCCCTTTCATCTACACTGATTGAAGTGGATTTAACAAGTGACATCAATAGGGGATTTGAGCGTTCACCTGGTCAGTGTCACGTTCTGACCTTAGTTCTTTTATTATGTCTTTGCTTTAGTATGGTCAGGGCGTGAGTTGCGTGGGTTGTCTATGTTCGTTTTTCTATGTTGTGTTTTGCGTTTGGCCTGGTATGGTTCTCAATCAGAGGCAGGTGTCGTTAGTTGTCTTTGATTGAGAATCATACTTAGGTAGCCTTTTTTCGTGGGTGATTATTTTCTGTTCTGTGTTTTGTATTTCACCGTTCAGGACTGTTTCGTTTCGTTCTCGTTGTTTTTGTTTTGTGTTCATATAATAAATTCAATATGGACACTTACCACACTGCGCATTGGTCCTCCGATCCTTCTTACTACTCCTCCTCAGAAGAGGAGGACGAGAATCGTTACAGTCAGTCTATGTCATGGAAAGAGCAGGTGTTCTTAATGTTTTGTACACTCAGTGTAGATTTCCCAGTTTACTGTAGGCTAAAATATACATGCAAGCGTGTTTGTACATTATATAATATTAGCCTAATTGATTTATTTTCTCATGAAACCATACATATGCTTAGTTTTAGGCTGATGTTAGGCTAACATGCTGTGGGGAGGTGTGCCCCTTTTCATACAATAAGGTAATTTCTGGACATTATTTCTGGACATTTAGCGGACTCATTTTGGCTCAAGAGCACCTCTCTGAGGTAAAAGATCTGTATAGCCTCTTTAAAAGTCTTACCAGCCATGTCTTCCCCCTCCCTTCATGTGTAGACACTGTCTGGTATGGTGCAGGAGATAATGAATATGAAGAAGCCCTTTAAATGTCTTACCGTCTGTGTCTCCTTGCCCCTCTCCCTCCTTTCTCTCCTTTCTCTCCCCTCCAGACCGTCCGGGTGTGCAGGACCACGGGCGCATCGAGACCCTGCAGGACCATTTGTCGGAGACGCTGCAGGCCTACATCCAACTGCACCACCCGGGCGGCCGCCTCGTGTACGCCAAAATGATCCAGAAGCTGGCGGACCTGCGCAGCCTGAACGAGGAGCACTCCAAGCAGTACCGCTCGCTGTCCTTCCAGCCTGAGCACAGCATGCAGCTGACCCCGCTGGTGCTGGAGGTGTTCGGCAGCGAGGTCTCCTAAATTATCACTTTTTGGTGACCTTTGATGGAGGTGGATGAGGTGGACGAAAGGTCATAGGAGAGGTGGGAGGAGAGTATGAGGTGGGAGCTATAGGAATGTGGTTAGACGGACTGTGGATGGTGTGAATGTAAGTGTGTGAGTGAAGGTGTGTGTTGTGAGGGAGGGGGGGGTAATAGAAGTGTGTGTGTGTGTGAGTGAAGGTGTGTGTGTGTGTGTGTGTGCGCGTGCGCGTGCGTGTGTGTGTGTGTGTGTGTGTGTGTGTGTTAGAAATTCCCCTGCCTCGTGTGCATGTGTGCTTGAGGAGCTTCGGTAGGTCAGGCCTGGGACTGGGTACCTGAGGAGCTGTTGACTGGAACATGCAAAGCGTTGGGGAGCGAATTATACAAACAAGGGAATTTACTTCAGAACCATACATACATGGAACTTCTGCCTATATTTGACATGTACGCTTACCTTGGTATTTAAGAGACAGTATATTGCCAAACAGTATTGCGTCTTGTGTGCCGGTATATACAGTGCACCGTGTGCTTTTTGTGTGTGTGTCATGCAAGTGCTGCTTTTATGCATGGCGGTGTATGGTCACTCATACATATGATCACACACATACACACACACACACGTAAGGACACTCACTTATACAGTTGTTGGAGCTACCTCTGATTTTCTCCTCTCTCAGTTTTTGTATTCAGAAATACACACAGCATAGAACCTTCAAAATGCATGATAACATTTCAATCGTGGATAGCTGATAGACACTAGGTCCTCACTGGAGCGAAAACAGTGCCTGCAAAGTATTTCCACGTGTTTCTCTCATCCTTTCTCCGGTTACTCTGCTCAATTGCTTCCCTCAAGGGCAAGTGTTTGAGTGTACGTATACGCCGCAAAACGCACGTCCTTCACCTCTGCCAAAGGTATTGTCCACGCTCTTCTCTAAGCTTCCAGGCTTCTAGTGTAGCCACATGATGCCTTTTATGTGCACACTCACCGTTTGTGCTAGCTTTTGCTAACTAGCCTCTAGGAATTGATGAAGGAAATGTGTATATTCTGAATAGATTCATACAGCCTGCAGAATATTATCTGTAACCTGGAAATAGTTTGGTTGTGGAATAGTGTGCGTGAGCTGTGGCTGTTTAGTCACTAAAACAAGCTGTCAATCAAACCAAGCCAGAGCTCTGGTTGGTTGGTTTCTTTCTTTTGGAGGGGTTGGGGGGAAGGGAGAATTATGATAGCTCTAAATAGACTTAGCTACAACTTCTATGTATCACGAACACTGCTACCTGTACTCAAGCGTATCTATTAATATATGTCTATGTTCAAGTTATACCACCGTTTTTAAAGGGCTACAATGCCAAACTGACTGGAAATGCATAGTTAGGCCGGTTACTCTACTGTCTACGTCTTTTTGTATTATAGCCACAAACCATGCAAGTTATCTGGACAGGATCTTAAAACAATTCCATGAATTGTTCATTTTTTTCCCTCAAATGTACAGTTTTTAGTAGGTGGAGTGTTTCAAAGCTGCTTCTTCACAGATATCACCCCTTTCGTTTCCAACTCGGAAGTGGAATTATTTGAAAAGAATGTCTTGAGGACTCGGATGGACCGTTTTCTGTTTCGTTTTTTGACACGTCCGAGTCCTCCGATGTTGTATGCTGCTCAGCCCTCCAGTGGCTGCATCCTGTAAATACTACGTATCGATACAATGACCCCCGCAGCTGTACATAGGGCTACATAGATATTACTACTACTAACGCTTAGTAAGGAAATTCTTGGATTATATATGCAAACATGATACTGATGACCGTGTTTTACGACTTATTCTCACTTTCTCTCTCTGAAACACTATGCTTTCTCAACTTTTTTTTTATATATATACAGTACCAGTCAATGTTTGGACACACCTACTCATTCAAGGGTTTTTCTTTATTTTTACTATTTTCTACATCGTAGAATAATAGTTAAGACATCAAATCTATGAAGTCATACATATGGAATCATGTAGTAGCCAAAAAAAGTGAAAATATATTTTAGATGTTAGATTCTTCAAAGTAGCCACCCTTTGCCTTGATGACAGCTTTGCACACTCTTGGCATTCTCTCAACCAGCTTCATGAGGAATGCTTATCCAACAGTCTTGAAGGAGTTCCAACATATGCTGAGCACTCATTGCCTGCTTTTCCTTCACTCTGCGGTCCAACTCATTCCAATCTCATTCCATTCTCAATTAGGTTGAGGTCAGGTGATTCTGTAGGCCGGGTCATCTGATGCAACACTCCATCACTCTACTTGGTCAAATAGCCCTTACACAGCCTGGAGGTGTGTTTTGGGTCATTGGCCTGTTGGAAAATAAATTATAGTCCCCTAAGCGCAAACCAGATTGGATGATGTATCATTGCACAATTCTATGGTATCCATGCTAGTTAAGTATGTCCTGAATTCTAACTAAATCATTGACAATGTCACCAGCAAAGCACTCCCACACCATCACACCTCCTCCTCCATGCTTCACTGTGGGAACCACACATGCGGAGATCATCCGTTCACCTACTATATGTCTCACAAAGACGCGGCGATTGGAACCAAAAATCTCAAATTTGGCCTCATCAGACCAAAGAACAGATTTCCACCAGTCTAATGTCAATTGCTCATGTTTCTTGGCCCAAGCGAGTCTCTTTTTCTTATTGGTTTCCTTTAGCAGCTGTTTCTTTGCAACAAATTGACCATAAAGGCCTGATTTCACGCAGTCTCCTCTAAACAGTTGATGTTGAGATGTGTCTGTTACTTGAAGCACGAAGCATTATTTTGGGCTGCAATCTGAGGTGAAGTTAACTCTAATTGGGCTTATCCTCTGCAGCAAAGGTAACTCTGAGTCTTCCTTTCCTGTGGCGGTCCTCATGATAGCCAGTTTCATCATAGCCCTTGATGGTTTTTGCAACTGCACTTGAAGAAACTTTCAAAGTTCTTGTCTTAAAGTAATGATGGACTGCCGTTTCTCTTTGCTTATTTGAGCTGTTCTTGCCATAATAGGGCTATCTTCTGTATACCACCCCTACCTTGTCACAACACAACTGATTGGCTCAAACACATTAAGAAGGAAAGAAATTCCACAATTTAACTTTTAACAAAGCACACCTGTTAATTGAAATTTATTCTAGGTGAATACCTCATGAAGCTGGCTGAGAGAATGCCAAGAGTGTGCAAAGCTGTCATCAAGGCAATGGGTGGCTACTTTGAAGAATCTAAAATCTAAAATATATTTAGATTTTTTTAACACTTTTTTTGGTTATTACATGATTCCATATGTGTTATTTCATAGTTTTGATGTCTTCACTATTATTCTACAATGTAGAAAATAGTACAAATAAAGAAAACCCCTGGAATGTGTCGGTGTGTCCAAACTTTTCTACTTATATATATATATATAGATTAATCTATATATGTTTGGGTGTGGGTGAGTGATTGATTGACGCATTGGCTAAGGTTGTGTCGTCGATGGGTGGTTGGCGCCTTTACTTTGGTTAGTCATTTGGGAGAAAAAGGATGTTATACAAGCTGAATATACAGTGCTGCTCTCTAATATAAGCCATATAGAGGGAGAGAAATACAAAAAAAGCCAGTTTAAAGAAATGTGGCTCGTATTCATTAGTAGCTATTGATTTCATTGGGCTGTAGATACACAATTGATATATCTAATATGTTATTTCTATGGCTCAGATATGCTATTGTACTTGTATAAAGTAGAACCAACTCATATGCTTTCGATCTCTTCATTCCCCTGTCCATGCAAGAACCGTGTGTAAGGTCACCCAAGGGTGTGCAACACATTGGCTGTGTGGATTAGGTGAGTTCACCCATACAATGTAAAGCACTTCATTCCAATCCCATATTATGAACTATTAAGGCTACCCTACAGAGACCTTAAAGGTTTTTAGGGAGCACCTGTTGACCACATTTAATGTCATGTCACCTGCGCCAGTGTTCAAAATGACCTACATGTGTATGATATTGTAAAGCAAGTGAATGGACACTGGGGACCGCTTTCCCTGGACACATTTTTATTAAATTCATGTTTAGTCCAGGTCTAGGCTTAGCCTAATCTGTGTGCCGGAAACTGTCCGAAGAGGCTATAGCGATATCTTGGTTAATTGTGAAGTTGCCCTTATATGCTGACCTTTGGTCATTTCCCCCACTAATGGTTAAGTTTAGGATTCGGGAAGGGAGAAGCTGAGCCTAGATCTATACCTAGGGGTTACTTCTCCCCGGCGCCTATAATATCTCCTTCTGTTTTAATGGGCATGACACATTGACTTCCTGGAATGTTTCAATTATGTCAGCCTATAGCTGTGGCCTCGGAGCTAAGACACTGACATCATCTGGGGAAATTGTCAAAAAAGAGGGTAAATGGATTGCGTGAGTCGAGGTAGACGGCGCTCTATTGTACATCCTGTCCTTCAGTCCCTGTACGCGAGTGCCACTTCTGCTTCAACTGGACTCGTGATTGGCCAAACAGAAACTACTGTGGCACTTAGTTATGACATCGTCACTATAGGCTACAGAGAGTGCTATTTTGTGGTCTTCTTGCAGGACGTGGGGGAAAACAAGGACTCTGTCTTCCTACTGTTGAAGGAACGTAATCAGAACATTGTGTTCTTAGCATACAGTAAACCTTGTCATTGCTTTAAAACATCAACATTAACATTAGACGTCAGATAGTGGACCACAACATACTCCCTCACTCTCCCCCTTATTGACAGTCATTCATTATTTTGTTATGTCCCCTCCCAGCCACCATAGCAAATGTTCCGTTGAATGACTGCAGAAAAATTTATTTTTAGTGGATTTTTATCGATTTAAGCTATAGAAGTTGTATAAAGGGATGTTGTTTTGCAAAACACACTAAATACCTAGTGTTAGGAATTCACTGACATAGGCACCTGATGATTCGTGGAATTATTTTAGTTCATGCTGTTGATTGACAAGTTCCTCTTTCTCGGGATGTGTTTCATTAAGGTGATGGTAGGCTACATGATTCCTTTTACTCAGTACCACTCGTGTTCATGTCAGTTTGGTGAAGGTTATGGTGTGTTGCAAGGTTACGGTTGTTAGATGACTTGTGCATTTTGGGCGGTTTTGGTTTTTAATTTCCTTTCCACATGCATATCTCTGTGTGTACATAAAGAGAGTTGATTGTTTTCAGTTGATGAGATATAGATATACAGTATTGATTTTCGGTATGTATGTATAAAGGCTTGGGTATCATGTAAGTGCCACAGGGCGGGATGTTGTCACAAATCTCCCCTTTAAAGAAGTACAGGGTAAGGAGAGGTCTCTCTCGCTCGCATCTGGTTTGCACAGTTATAGCTGCTCAATATCCAGTCAAACGGAGGGGATATTCCAAAACGCTTGATGAAGAAAAGGCCTAAAGTGGCTTTATGACCATTGATATAAACTTTAGACTTTTCACCTAATAAGCTGTTCAATAGCATTAACTATGGTAAGGACGAGCAAACTCTGAATGTTTCTTTCTAGAGATATTTTGATCAGTAATCCAAATTAAGCATTTTTCATTTTCATTCATCGACTTAGAACGTCTCAATTTTAGCTCTGACATTTTTAGCGAACTCCTAACTGGAACATACAGGTAACTGCCAAAATAAAGGAAACACTTGAGCAAATGAGCGATGCAAAGTACATTGAAAGCAGGAGCTTCCTCACAGGTGTGGTTCCGAAATGAGTATGAGCAATTAACGTCGTGCTTAGGATCATGCATAAAAATGCCCAGTTACCCATTATTTTGGCTACCATGACTAGAAGAAAAGATCTTAGTGACTTTGAAAGAGGGGGGTCTTTAAGGAGCATAGGGTGTTTAAAGGGTGTGTGTGTTTCAGTCACCAGATCTCAACCCAATTGAACACTTATGGGAGATTCTGGAGCGGCTCCTGAGACAGCATTTTACACCACCATCAACAGAATTTCTCATAGAAGAATGGTGTCGCATCACTCCAATTGAGTTCCAGACGCTGGGAGAATCTATGCCAAGCTGTTCTGGTGTCTTGTAGCAGTCCACCGCCCTATTAAGACACTTTGTTGGCGTTCCCTTTATTTTTGTCAGTTACCTTTAGGAACCATTTATTAAATGGAAATTCAACTAGAAATGTTGAGTTTAATACAGTAGGCTATGTCTTTTCTTGTCTTGTTTATTTTTCTATGTCAAACAGAGGGTGAATGCCTACATTTACAGCCCATGGTACACCAGCATCAGCTAGCTTAACAGTCTCATATTTGAAGTTCTTATGTATAAAGGTTGTACAAAGCAATTACCATTACAAATCCAGTTTGAAAAAACGATTCGAAATTCAACTTACAAATAGATTTTTTTTTTTTTTTTTTTTTTTTTTTTAAAGAACATTATATGAATCGTTTTGATTGAGTGAGATTGCCTTTCAATAAACGTTTTGAATGTGACAGGGATTGATACACAGTACCGTTGATTTTGCCGTGTAGATTTTTATTTTGTTCTTCTTCAAACATTAAAAGGAGTGTCCACAATGGATGTACACAACAATGATCTACCTCTTTTAGCTACAGATTATGCTTTAGCATTAAAGCAGTTGCCTCTGTTTTTTACTTTTGTAATATGTGTTGGTATTTATTGTTGTCTAATGAAACACTTTGATTACCTCAAAGATGTCTCATCATGCAGACTGGGAGACTATACAGCTAATGAAGTCATTGGTATTTTTTATTTTTTTTGTAAAGTATTTTTCAACTAAAAGCATTGCATTTTTGAAGTAACGCACAAACACCCACCAGGGGTTGTGGTTTAATTGTGCCTGCATTCTGACCAATGGGATTCCAGGCTGGGTTTGGGTTGGCCGGGGTTGCGTTTCATTCTAATACGTGGTTTCCTCCCTTTTTTTTCTTAGTTCACTCGCATATCGCACGTCTGACACAACAATGTAAGAAATACCTGCACCTGGTTTCCGCCATATTCGGCTTTCATTGAAGGACAGAAGGGAGGGAGCAACATCCTGGAATGAAACGCAGCCAGAGACTTAACTGTGACCTCTGTATAGAGAGGTCATGAGTCATATGGTTTCGGCCGGAGAGTTGGAGTGTCTGCTCCTCTTGGCACAGTTGGAATGGTCTTTGCCCTCACTAGATGTCTCTCACTCTGTCCCCTTTCCCCAATCCATCTCTTCTCTCTCTCCTTCCCTCCTTCTCTCAGCTCATTTTCTCCACTCTTATGCCCCAGCCCATATTTTTAGAGTAGACTATTCCATATAGATCTTCAGATTTTCAGGAAAGGGCAAAAGTTCTGAGAGGACAACCCTCAGTATCCATTTAATGCTGCTTTTATCAAGAACATCACAGGTTGATGTGAATGTTGTTATTCTTACTACCCTTGGCACGGTTGAGTATCACCCAGCAGAAATATGCTAACCAGGACATAGGAGGCCACAGTGTCGTGTTGTGTAGTTTTTGTAAAGCTGAGTAGTTTAGGTTGGTCTGAAGCTAGGGCAAGCTGGTTCTAGAAAAGCACACATGGGGCAAGTTCCTATTTGAACAATGTGGACTTGAGGAAGTTGATGCCCATTTATAAACTTTCATTAAACTGCTTTAATTGATCAGTGTAATATTAATCGCCAGCTACCACAGCCGCGGGAAGTAGGGGCACTACAGTACCTCTGGAAATATCGGAATTACATTATGAAAACGTTTTTTGTTGTTGTTTTTGTTTAACAAATGTAGGCCTTTACAAGTCATGTATTAGTGGACCTATATAGCAGTCTGTAGCGTGGGCAAAAAAAAATAAAAAATTCTACCCTGCCCGACATTGCTCAGTTAGTGCCAATTGAAGATGTTGAGTAACTGCTATAATATCTTTTGAGTGCTGTTATTTAATACGTTTTGGCAATGGTCCCTGCTATCTTTCCAACTAACTGTCTCAATTTTGACCGTTTGTTTTCAAACAACTTTAAAAAAGAAAAGACAAAATGTGTCTAGGAAAAAATCTGCCAGTTTGATAATCAGTCGTCATGCTAGCTATTGGAGGTACACTGCCGTTCAAAAGTTTGGGTTCACTTAGAGATGTCCTTGTTTTCCATGAAAACATACATGAAATGAGTTGCAAAATGAATAGGAAATATAGTCAAGACGTTGACACGGTTAGAAAGAATGATTTTTCAATTGAAATAATAATTGTGTCCTTCAAAACGTTGCTTTCGTCAAAGAATCCTCCATTTGCAGCAATTACAGCCTTGCAGACCTTTGGTATTCTAGTTGTCAATTTGTTAATTTCACCCCATGCTTCCTGAAGCACATCCCACAAGTTGGATTGGCTTGATGGGCAATTCTTACGTACCATACAGTCAAGCTGCTCCCACAACAGCTCAATAGGGTTGAGATCCGGTGACTGTGCTGGCCACTCCATTATAGACAGAATTCAAGCTGACTGCTTCTTCCCTAAATGGTTCTTGCATAGCTTGGAGCTGTGCTTTGGGTCCTTGTCCTGTGACGAAATTGGCTCCCATTAAGCGCCGTCCACAGGGTATGGCATGGCATTGCAAAATGAGGTGATAACCTTCCTTCTTCAAGATCCCTTTTACCCTGTACAAATCTCCCACTTTACCACCGCCAAAGCACACCCAGAACGTCACATAGCCTCCACAATGCTTGACAGATGGCGTCAAGCACTCCTCCAACATCTTCACTTTTCCTGAGTCTCACGAATTGTCTTCTTTGTGATCCAAACACCTCAAACTTAGATTAGTCTGTCCATAACACTTTTTTCCAAACTTCCTGTGTCCAGTGTCTGAGTTCTTTTGCCTATCTTAATCTTTTATTTTTATTGGCCAGTCTGAGATATGGCTTTTTCTTTGCAACTCTGCCTAGAAAGCCAGCATCCCAGAGTCGCCTCTTCACTGTTGACGTTGAGACTGGTGTTTTGCGGGTACTATATAATGAAGCTGCCAGTTGAGGACTTGTGAGGCGTCTGTTTCTCAAACTCTAATGTACTTGTCCTCTTGCTCAGTTGTGCACCGGGCCCTCCCACTCCTCTTTCTATTCTGGTTAGCGCCAGTTTGTGCTGTTCTGTGAAGGGAGTAGTACACAGCGTTGTACGAGGTCTTCAGTTTCTTGGCAATTTCTCGCATAGAATAGCCTTCATTTCTCAGAACAAGAATAGACTGAAAAGTTTCAAAAGAAAGTTATTTGTTTCTGGCCATTTTGAGCCTGTAATCGAACCCATAAATGCTGATGCTCCAGATACTCAACTATTCTAAAGAAGGCCAGTTTTATTGCTTCTTTAATCAGCACCCCAGTTGTCAGCTGTGCTAACATAATTGCAAAAAGGTTTTACAATGATCTATTAGCCTTTTAAAATGATAAACTTGGATTAGCTATCACAGTGTGCCATTTGAACACATGGTTGCTGATAATGGGCCTCTGTACTCCTATGTAGATATTAAATTTAAAAAATCAGCTGTTTCCAGCTCCAATAGTCATTTACAACATTAACAATGTCGACACTGTATTTCTGATCAATTTGATGTTATTTTAATAGACAAAAAAAAAAGTTTTTCTTTCAAAAACAAGGACATTTCTAAGTGACCCCAAACATTTGAACGGTAGTGTATGTAGACCTTGCTACACATGAAATCGATAGAAGCTAGCTCAAAAGTACCTTAAAGTTACCTGCATTCACAAAGAATTCCTTTTTCCCAAAGAAAATGGGGAATTGGCTCCCATGTACTCCTCACTCTACACTTTGAAGTACAATGCAGGGAGTGAAAGGAGTTCAGAATTAGTAGCGACTAGCTATAGGTATTGACAGCCAGCAGACACTGTGGCCTTTCAGGGCCTGAGTTGAGTGCCTATAGGAACCTTTGGAAGATTGGAGTGTTTCGTGAAGCAGGATTAGAAAGTTAGCAAGCAAACTTTTCCAAGTATCTTTTTCAAGTATGTTAAAACTATTTAAAAAATATATATATATTGTTTCTCAAGATGGCTTATTTCAAAGATTGGTCAATACTACTTAATAACCTATTATTCTAGCAACTGACGGTGATTCTACTTTAGCTGTCTTTATTGGCAAGAAAATTGAGTTGTTTGAGAATTGTTTCTAAAAAAATGTTCGCTTGTTAAATGAACAATCCTGTTTTTAAGACACTGCACCACATCACATTCGATGGAAAGACAGAAACAACAAGAGCACTTACAGTATTGTTTTGTAACACAATGCGTACATTTGGATGAATATGCTATCAATTACTGCCTGTCGATGTCAGCGTTATATGGCTGCAATTATCAAAGTCATTTGTCTAATTTCTTGCAATGTATGATCTTTGTTTTTATTTCTTTTTAAGATGTTTTTTTTTTCTATTACAAAAGACATTATAAATGGGTGTTTATGTAATGTTATTTTTGTCCGATGTTTTGCAAATCAAATAATAAACGACTGTGCATAGTGTTGTGTTTCTGTCTGTTTGAGCTTGATTGTACGCATAACATTTATGTGATAGGTTTAATAAGAATTACAAACCAATGTGTATTGGTTCAGCAGTTCTTGGAAACTGCTGCATGAGTGAATAGTCTAGTCAATATAACTCAAATACAATTACAGAGATAAATCTATAAACTGAACGGGCAGAACTGTCTCATGTGGTGGAGTAGCATACTGTACAAGCGGTGGATCTAAGCTTGTGGCACCAACTTTAACCAGTGTTTTGGTGATGTCACAACAATATGGGGAACTAATATTTAATAGTCTATATAATTATACACATTTCGGGTTGCTGTAAAGTATTTTTGGAAAGGATGAGATGCGTGTTTGGTTTATCGAAGATTCATGTGGGAAGACGTAGGAAAGACCGCAAGGCGACTGAATTACTGTCCGACAACGTTTTATGTTGTTGCTTTATCTAAAAACATAAAATATCTACAAAATCTGGAATACTTAAAAACACGTTGAACTTTTTTCAAAGCTTTTGGAGCTTCGGTGTCAGTTAAAAATATTTCCATGTTCTAAAACAACCTCAATTTCTGATGTGTTTGTTCTGTATCTGTTGTGTTTTTATCTCCTACAGCAGGGTTCCCCAACTGGGGGCCGTGGGCCAGTGGTCTCATTTGGCCCCCCAAGTTTTATGAGCCCCAAAAAAATCAGTTTTATTCTTTTTTATTTTCATTGTTGGACATAAAGGAAATCAGCTCCTAGTGATTTTAATTTAAGAAATCTGTTCCCAAAAATTCCCACGCATAATAGAGAGATGTGTGATTGTATACACATGTAAGCAGGGTTTGAAATGATTCTGTTTTAGTCAAACATATCTGTTTGGGCTTCTTGTGATCAAAATGCAGTCTACAAATTATTCGTAATTAAATTCCAGCCACCCACCATCCTCTCAACATAACATTGGCCCGCGGCTGAATCTGTTGATTATCCTTGTCCTACTGTCTGTACTCCTACTATCATTTAACCTATTTTCCAGTAGAGGGTAGTGTTTCCTATTCAGATTTTTTTTAAACCCATTGAACCTATGACCCTTCTTTTTCAACTTTTGAGTTCAACAGAGGAATAGGTGTGTACATTGTGCTTAAAATGTGCTAGCTTAGCTATAATGGGTTGGCTAAACGAAAACCCACTGCATGGCTCCCATTTAAAAGCATTGTACAAGTTTCAGGGCTGTTCTAATTCAATGCTGCTGCCATTCGGTCAACATAATGCCCCTTGTTGGTTCTCAGTTAGGCCTATAATGCCTCTGTGTGATTTTAGAGAATATGTTCCAAGTACATTGAGAAGAGATTTCAGGTCACTGTCCTCCCCTTCACACACACCACATCCCCCTTTCTCTAGGAATGGAGAGAGAGATTGCATGTATGGCGTATGTGCAGGGGGAAAAATAAAAGGTTATCAGAGCATCCAGTCAGCGTTGTGACAGTTAATTGTCAGTGTTTTTATGAAGCGGTGGCACTTGCTTGTGCACTGATAAGGCCGTGTAAGTGCGGTTTGGTGAGGGGTGAAGTGTTAGACCCCTATAGGGCTTAGATGAGGAGAACGTCTTCTAGGTGAGGCCGTTGGTTGGTTGTTCTCAGTACAGTAGTGGTTGCATTATCTTAACTGTATTTTCCTAGCATAGCATTCATACCCACTGCTTTTGTATAGACCTAAGCCTAGTAGGCCTGTCAGTACCAGTCACAGATGCACTGGTTTCAACAAGGTAAGGTCAAATATAGAGACCCACACATTGTTGTATAGGAGAATGTAAAACAATAAAAAAAATAAGTTTGGAATGCAATAGATACAATAACAAAAAATGACAACTCGAATATTTATTGCAATCGTGCAGCTTCTAATCTTAGCGTGGTAGTACACTGTGCGCCTTCCACTTGGTTTAGATGGGCAGCTATTTTGTGCCATGGTGCTCATCATCCAACTGTTATCATGAGGAGTTGTCAATACAATTAGTCATACAATGACATTTCAACCACGCAACATATCAGACTATGATTTATCACAGTAGTCCTCCTGGAATGTTTTCCCCGAGGAGTTTTGAATGCAAAAGATTTGAGACATTTTCACTACTCATGACTATGAGATATGATGGTGTGTGGGCATCCTCTCTTCCTTTTATGCCTTCATATACTTATATTACATTTGTCTGCATGTTACAAGGTACAGTATATATGCGTGACAACATAGTTCACTTTTTACCCTCAAGGGAAGACCCCTTTATGCCCTTTATAAAAATATGCATGATCCACCCTTCAGCTGCTGTACATTTTGTGCCTTAAATCAGATGTCAAGTAAGCGTCTACATAGCCGCTACCAGCTATGAAAGCAAGGCCTGGAAGTCGAAGCCCGTGCCATCAATAAAATACAATTGGGTGGGGGCAAGATATTTCCTTATTCTCCTTCCTACCCCACAGTCACCCGATAGAAATGTGCACTATTCCTCGTTACAATTGTATTTACCTGACAACATGTACCATTTACCTGTTGTAATTGTAAAAGTCTTTCTATAATAGAATATCATTTTCCTCTTAAAATAAATGTTCAGGAGGAGGACACCTCGGACACCCCCCCTTCACCCTAACCTTCCATGATCTGCCAATGAGTGCTCCTCTTTTCTGTTCATGCTGCGCAGTCAGCGGCGGTGCCGGGTCAGGCCAGGACAGCTTCTTGGAGGCGTGCCATTGGCCCTGCTGCGTTCTTCGGGCGAGGTCTGGACCAATAAAGGGCACCAGATGAAGATGTAGAGCGAAGGCGCGGAGAAAGCATGGTTTATTGGCTCAAATGCCAAGGAGGAGCGGCCCCTGAATTAGCATTTATTTCTGTCTGTATAGGGGGTATTAATACAAAGGGTGGTAACTGGTGGCCGCCGCCTCCTCGTATCAGAAATCCACTGAGACACAGCTTATGGGCATACTGATATGGGTGGGAGTCTGTCTACGCGCCAAATGCAACTGTACTTTTTACTGAGAAAGTGCCTTGGTATAATCAGAAGTGTGTTATATTTTACATTCCAGTTGGGGTATGCCTGCTGAGTTGATGATGATGCAATTGCCTCTCTAATCTAAAACTCATGCATTACCTGTGTGTGGACCCTTATGTTGTGAATGACACTCTGTGTTTGCGTCTGTCTGTCCGTCTTGTCCATCCTGTGTGTGTGTGTGTGTGTGTGTGTGTGTGTGTGTGTGTGTGTGTGTGTGTGTGTGTGTGTGTATGTGTGTGTGTGCACGCCTTATAGAAAGAAGTCCCTTTTCCTCTCCTCATTTTCTATTAATTCTCTGTCTACTTATCTAGATTGAAAGTTGGATGCCCTTGATGCAAGTCATCCAAATATCATTACTGCAAACCCACCATGTGGTTTCCTGGAGAATGTCTGGAACGCATACAGATATCACATAGATGTTTCTTTATTTTTGTTGCCCTCTTTTGGGGCAGAATAACATTCTTTCCCCTCAGAGTTTTCAAGGTTGAGAGAGCCTCGAACTACATACAGTTTTTAAATAAACTTTTGTTTTTGCGATGGTTAGCGGTTCAGCTGGCAGAATTAGCGGCCTGATAGACAGAATATGGGTCACAAGCTAATGGTTAGGGTTAGCAATAAAACTGTTTTGGTGAGCACAAACGCAAGAGCCAAGCCCAGTACAATGCTTTATGTATTGATTTTATATTATCAAGCACGTCATTCACACTAATAATTTGATATTCAACTGATAATGGCAGTAGGCCGAGTATGGCATCAGTCATTTAAACACCTTCCTTTACTTATTTTAATTAGCATAAGGTCTTAATCGAAGTAAGCATACACCGATTACAACACCTTTCTTAGCAATCTTTCAAATTATTTGGACATGTGAGCACCTTAATCCGAATTCCTCTTTTGTGCCAATGAAGAGAGTTCGGGAAGACTGAAAGTATGCATCTTAGAAATAGTTTTCACACTCAGACTTTATATGTCTGAAATCGAAATCAAATAGGCTTCCCAAAAATGACATGGTCGCTGTGGCAGAACGTTTATTTTGATTGGCAATTTCCGGCCTTCATCAAGGTCCCATTGGGTAGCCTGATTTC
Organism: Oncorhynchus mykiss; assembly: GCF_013265735.2. Lineage (NCBI taxonomy): Eukaryota > Metazoa > Chordata > Actinopteri > Salmoniformes > Salmonidae > Oncorhynchus > Oncorhynchus mykiss. The sequence goes on along the minus strand of NC_048581.1, from coordinate 45,247,053 downwards.
AGATGTGTCCATGTAAACAGGATTATTAGGGAAATCGTTCTTCGAGCATGTAAAAGTTTTTATCAAACTGCTATATTAATCGGACTATTCACAAAAATCGTGTTTATTATAATGTACACGTACCCAACGTGAATTGAAGATTATGAGAAGAGTTAACAATAAGCTTGGGGTTGTGAGAATATGAAACTTTGGTAAGAATAAGAATTGTTGAAACATGGCCAGAGATTGAGATTGGCCAGTACAGGATTTAAGGGAGAAAGTTATTTTGAAAAAAATATGCATTTTTCAAAGGAGTACTTGAATATAATACAAGCAAAATGTATTTATCTGTATATCTGCAAGTATCAAATAGATGATACCACACTCTCGCTCTCATTCCCTCCCCCCCTCTCTATCAATATACTCTCTCGCTCTTGCACTTTTGTTTGACATTGTTCCAAAGAAAGGAAAGAGAAATAACTTGACTTCTTCCCTCCTGCGTGTGCCCTTCTTACTTTCCTCCGAGCAGGCTCGAGGAAGAGGGCAGATCTAGAAGAGATTGAAGGAGGGAAGTGTGGGTGGGTGTGTGAGTCTGTCTGTGTCTATGTTTGTATGCCTGCATATGTTGTGCGTGTGCATGTGTGTAATAAGGCCATTCACAGCCAAACATTCCCCCGTGCTTTACATTCATACTCAGCCTGAAAGTAAGACATCATATGCATAGGTTCAGATTTGAGTTCACAAAACACAATTGTGGGTGTGTCTCTGTGTGCGTGTGTGTGTCAGTGAAGTCTGGTAATTTGAAACATTGAAGAGGATGGGAGATCCATGGTACAGGCGTGGACTACACAGAGACAACAAAGCATGTTTCAATAATAAAATACCAATTATTTGAACCTAAAACGTTTAATAAAACATTCATAGTAAAATATTTTGGGGAATGGGACAGGCCCAGTGCATATTGGGAGTAGCAATGCTGGATAGGCTCATCAATTAAGGAGAAAAATCATTGATGTGTACAGTGCCTTCAGAAAGTGTTCACACCCGTAGGTATTTTCCACATTTTGATGTGTTACAGCCTGAATTCAAAAGGACTTAAATGTAGATTTGTTTTGCGACTGGCATGCACACAATACCCCATAATGTCGAAGTGGAATTGTGTGTTTTCAATTTTTTAAGAATGAATTCAATTGAAAACTGAAATATCTTGAGTCAACATGTATTGAACCCTTTTGTTATGGTAAGCATAAGTTCAGGAGTTAAAATGTGATTGACAAGTCACATATGAAGTTGCATGGACTCACTCTGTTTGCAATAATAGTGTTTATGATTACTTTGGAATAACTACATCATCTCTGTACTCCACACATACCATTATCTGTAAGGTCCCTCAGTCGAGCAGTGCATTTCAAACACAGATTCAACCAAAAAGACCAGGGAAGTTTTCCAATGCCTCACAAAGAAGGGCACGTATTGTTAGATGGGTAAAAAAATCAGACATTGAATATCCCTTTGAGTATGGTAAAACTATTATTTTAACTTTGGATGGTGTATCAATACACCCAGTCACTACAAAGACAAAGGCGTCCTTCCTACCTCAGTTGCTGGAGAGGAAGGAAACCGCTCAGGGATTTCACTCTGAGGCCAATGGTGACTTTAAAACAGTTGCAGAGTTTAATGGCTGTGATAGGATAAAACTGAGGATGGATCAACAACATTGTAGTTACTCTGTAATACTAACCTAATTGACAGAGTGAAAAGAAGGAATCCTGTACAGAATAAAAATATTCAAAAACATGCATCCTTTTTGTAAAAACGCATTAAAGTAATACTGCAATAAATGTGGTCAATTCACTTTTTACCCCCTTTTCATGGTATCCAATTGTTAGTAGTTACTATCTTGTCTCATCGCTACAACTCCCGTACATGCTCGGGAGAGACAAAGGTCAAAAGCCTTGCGTCCTCTGAAACACAACCCAACCAGCTTCTTTAACACAGCACGCATCCAACCCAGAAGCACCAATGTGTCAAAGGAAACACTGTGCACCTGGCAACAGGAGTCGCGATGAGACAAGGATGTCCCTACCGGCCAAACCCTCCCTAACCCAGAAGACGCTAGGCCAATTGTGCGTCGCCCCATGAACCTCCCGTCACGGCCAGCTGCGACAGAGCCTGGGCGCGAACCCAGAGTCTCTGGTGGCACAGCAATACAGTGCCCTAGACCACTGCACCACCCGGGAGGTTGTCAATTCACTTTTTGTCCGGAATACAAAGTGTTATGATTGGGGCAAAAACAATACAATTCATTAATGGGTACCACTCTCCATATTTTAAAGCATAGTGGCTGCATCATGTTATGGGTATTCTTGTAATTGTTAAGGACAATAAACAGAATGGAGCTAAGAGCAGGCAAAATCCTATAGGAAAACCTGGTTCAGTCTGCTTTCCACCAGACACTGGGAGATTAATTCATCTTTCAGCAGGACAATAACCTAAAACACAAGGCCAAATCTACCAAGAAGACGGTGAATGTTCCTGAGTGGCCTAGTTACAGTTTTGACATAAATCTGCTTGAAAATCTGTGGCAAGACTTGAAAATGATTGTCTAGCAATGATCAACACCCAATTTGACAGAGCTTTGAAACATTTTGGAAAGAATAATGGGCAAATATTGTACAATCCGGGTGTGCAAAATTCTTAGAGACTTACCCGGAAAGATTCACAGCTGTAATCACTGCCAAAGGTCAATTTAACATGTATTGACTCTGGGGTGTGAATACTAATGTCAATTAGATATTTCTGTATTTAATTTTAAATACATTTGATAACATTTCTAAAAACATGTTTTCACTTTGTCATTATAGGGCATTGTGTGTAGATGTATGAGAATAAACAATACATTTAATACATTTTGAATTCAGGCTGTAACACAACACAATGTGGAATAAGTCAAGAGGTATGAATACTTTCTGAATGCACTGTATGTGTAACAATTCGATTGTGTTCGTTGCTGGTACTATGGTATGTATCAAAACGTGAGAGAGCTACTTACACAATGTTGGGAAGAGATCACAGCAGTGATTGAATTCATTGATTGATTAATTAGCTTCTCCTTTTGAGTTATTGAATTGTAAACGCAGTTTGCTTCCTAAATTGACTGACTTCAATTGGGATTGACGCCAAACCTGAATCACACATAAACAATGAAACAAGACAACTTTATGCCAGTGACTAATAGAAACTGAAAATCAAAGTTGTTTTTTCTATATGAGTACATTCGTGGAAAAAGGACCGAAAGGACTGATTGGCCTGGATCTTGTTATTTAAAAATAAAATTGACAATTTGAATTGAAAACAGTTGTGACTTTATTGTTACACAAAAATGGTTTGATATTGAATTTAAAACAGCTGTACTGCACCTGTATTACATTGGGTAACAATTTACGTTGTGTCCTTATGCATGCATTCATAAAGCATTTATAATAGCTACACAACACAACTTTTGTCAGACGCTGTCAGAAGTAGTTCTATTAAATGGTTACGGCATGAGATGTTGTAAAAGTGGTTATAATGTTTGTTAAAAACAACTGTTCATCCTGTTAATAACAACTGATATTACACAGTCTACATGATAACTTATGTAATATGTTATTATATACTACATAAGAGTCAACATACGAAATGTTATAACAGGGTATTATGTCATTTACCAACCTCTGTGTCACATTATTAAATTAAATGGAATGATGGGCATCACAACAATGTCATATGCTCTTATAGAGTGTGCTCGGACACCTCAAGTAAAGTGACATTAATTTTTTTTTTTTGCCTAAAATGACATACCCAAATCTAACTGCCTGTAGCTCAGGACCTGAAGCAAGGATATGCATATTCTTGATACCATTTGAAAGGAAACACTTTGAAGTTTGAGGAAATGTGAAATGAATGTAGGAGAATATAACACATTAGATCTGGTAAAAGATAATACAAAGCAAAAACCATGCGTCTGTTTGTTTTTTTTGTACCATGATCTTTGAAATGCAAGATACATTTTTGTTCAAAATGTTGTATCAAGAGTGCCCATGTGTGCCTAATTGGTTTATTAATAACTTTTCAAGTTCATAACTGTGCACTTTCCTCAAACAATAGCATGGTATTATTAAACTGTAATAGCTACTATAAATTGGACAGCACAGTTAGATTAACAAGAATTCAAGCTTTCTGCCAATATCAGATATGTCTATGTCCTGGGAAATGTTCTTGTTACTTACAACCTCATGCTAATCGCATTAGTTTACGTTAGCTCAACCGTCCGCGGGGGACCCACGGATCCTGTAGAGCATGGGTGTCAAACTCTGGCCCGTGGGCCAAATTTGGCCCGCGGGGTAATTATATTTGGCCCGCGAGACAATACCAAATTACTACTAGAGCTGGCCCGCCGGTATTATACAGCGCATTCACCACTAATACTACGAATCCCATAATGCTCTGCTGTTTTCGCGCGCCAATCAGGACAGGACCCAGAAACGCTCTCTCCTCTGTGACAGTAGTCATAGCAACATAGACGCTACAACTGTCAGCGAGCTAACCCTTCCCAAAAATGGCGAAAAGAAAGGCAGAAAACAGGAGCTTTCTGGACAAGTGGGAGGCAGAATATCTGTTTACATATGTAAAAGACAAACCTGTTTGTCTTGTTTGTGGAGTCAACGTGGCTGTAAGTAAGGAGTACAACATTAGACGACACTATGAAACGAAACACCATGACAAATACAAGGACCTGGACATGACTCAAAGGAGCCAGAAAGTAGAGGAGATGAAAATAAGTTTGGTTTCACAACAGAATATGTTTAAAAAAGCCACATCACAAAGCGATGCTGCTGTAAAGGCTAGTTATATAGTAACAGCAGAGATCGCAAAATCAGCCCGGCCCTTTAATGAGGGAGAGTTCATGAAAAAGTGCATGATGAAGGTTTGTGACCTCGTATGCCCAGAGAAAAAACAAGCATTTTCAAACGTGAGCCTGAGCAGGAACACAGTAGCTGATCGCACATGTGATCTTGCCACCAATCTGTATGACCAGCTGATGGAAAAGGGAAAAGATTTTGTTGCGTTCTCCCTCGCTGTGGATGAGAGCTGCGACGCATCTGATACTGCTCAGCTGTCAGTCTTCATCCGTGGAGTGGACTCAAATCTGTGTGTTACGGAGGAGCTATTAGGATTCAAATCAATGCATGGCACAACCACAGGAAAGGAAATCTTTGAGGAGGTTTCCAAATGTGTAACTGAAATAAAGCTGCCGTGGGATAAACTCGTTGGATTAACGACAGATGGTGCGCCAGCGATGTGCGGTAAAAAGAGTGGACTGGTGGGCATGGTTCGGGAGAAGATGCGGGAAGAGAACTGTGCAGGTGAGCTAACTGTTTACCACTGCATCATACATCAGGAAGCACTGTGTGCCAAAGCCCTAAAGATGGAACATGTTATGACCACAGTAACACAGGTAGTTAACTTTATAAGAGCCAAAGGTCTAAATCACCGCCAGTTTAAATCTTTTCTGGAGGAGTGTGGTTCGGAATACGCAGACGTGCCGTATCACACAGAGGTGAGATGGCTAAGCAGAGGAAAAGTACTGAACAGATGTTTCGAGCTGCGTGAGGAAATATGTCAATTCCTGGAAACCAAAGGGAAGGATACAGCAGAGCTCCGGGAGCAAAAGTTCCTGTGTGAGCTGGCCTTTCTCTGTGACATCTCGAGCCATCTCGATGCGCTGAACCTGCAGCTTCAGGGGCGGGGGCGCATCATCACAGACATGTACGCTGCAGTGAGGGCCTTCAAAACTAAACTGTGCCTGTGGGAGAATCAGATGCTGCAAGGAAACCCTTGCCATTTTCCCTGCTGCCAATCCATAAAAGCGCAGATCTCTACCGCCGTGTTCCCATGCGCACAGTTTGCTGAAAAACTCAGTGTTCTCGCCGCTGAGTTTAGCCGGCGATTTGCCGACTTCGATGCCCAGAAATGCACGTTTGAACTGCTTAGTAATCCCTTCGCAGTTGATGTGGAAAATGCACCAACCAACATCCAAATGGAGCTGATTGAACTCCAGTACAACGACACGCTGAAGTCAAAGTATGATGCTGTGGGCGCCGCACAGTTTCCACGGTTCATCCCTGACACAATGCCTCAGCTCCGCACCCAAGCTGCTCAGATGCTCTCCATGTTCGGCAGCACTTATCTATGCGAGCAACTTCTCCTCGATGAAGATGACCAAAACAACTCACAGGAGACGTCTGACTGATGAACATCTTCGCTCGATACTGAGGATTTCTTCAGCTCAGAGCTTGAGCCCAGACATTGATGAACTAGCATCCAAGAAGAGATGCCAGGTATCTGGCTTGGGCACATCAGATTAGACCAGTGTGCAATAATTAACGTTTTCTTTATGCACTTTTTCTTGCTACAAGGCATGGGCTTGAATGGTTGATTGATTTATTATCATTTTATTTGTAAAATTATTAGCCAGTGGAAAAAGTTTATTTTGGTATTTAAATCAGAAGGCTGCAAATAGAAAAGAGGCATACAATTTTTATTTAAATTTTATTTATTTAATAAATGAATGCCATTGATGTGTTTTTTCATTTGAAATTCGATTTTGCATGTCTCCACTATTAAATTATATATTGTATGGTAATAAGCGATGCTTGTTCCATATTCAATGTTAAAGCAAAACTTGTTTGGGTCCATATTAAAAGGTTAATTTGTTCAATGTTGGCCCGTGACTTTGTTCAGGTTTTACATTTTGGCCCACTGGGTATTTGAGTTTGACACCCCTGCTGTAGAGGTTATGAGGTTAAGGACACAATAATACCACCAACTTGCCAAAAAAACAATGTTGAAACAAAATGGACAACAAAATCAACATTGCATGGTGCACAACATGATTTGTGACAGCTGTGAAAAAAGGAAGATGCTATGCAGGCTACATTAACAAAGACAGCTATATTATGAAGAAATGGCTAGTTAATCAGGGAACTGAGTATCTAGCTAGTAGATGTTGCAATTGCAACATTTTGTCAACCCACCAATGGCTAGGTATCTAGCAATCTGCTAGCGCTAGCTAGCTAGCTAATTTTGACAAATTACTACAAACAGTAACTAGCCCAGTTGACAAATTATTACAAACAGTAACCAGCCAAGCAGAAGCATTACAAAACTCAGAAATAGAGATAAAATGAATCCCTTACCTTTGATGATCTTCATATGGTGGTACTCAGAAGACATTAATTTACTCAATAAATGTTCCTTTTGTTCGATAAAGTCTATTTATATCCAAAAACCTCAGTTTTGTTTGCGCGTTTTCTTCAGTAATCCACAGGCTCAAACACAGTCAAAACAGGCAGACAAAAAAATCCTAATTCTATCCGTAAAGTTCATAGAAACATGTCAAACGATGTTATATTCAATCCTGAGGTTGTTTTTAGCCTAAATGATCTATAATATTTCAACCGGACAATAACGTCGTCAACATAAAAGGTAAACAAGAAATGCACTCTCTCGGGATTTAGCATGAAAAAGCTCTGTGACACGTCAGGGTCCACTCATTCAGACTGGTCTTACTCCCTCAATTTCTAAAAAAAGTTGACATCTAGTGGAAGGCATAGGAACTGCAAATTGAGTCCTAAGTCAATGGATACTGTAATGGCATTGAATAGAAAACTACAAAACCAACAAAAAAAATACTGCCTGATCAGTTCTGTTATACTCACAGACGCTATTTTATACTCACATACACTATTTTAACAGTTTTGGAAACTTTAGAGTGTTTTCTATCCAAATCTACCAGTTATATGCGTATCATATCTTCTGGGTCTGAGTAGCAGGTGGTTTAATTTGGGCATGCTTTTCATCCAAAATTCTGAATGCTGCCCCCTACCCTAGAGAGGTTAAAGTCTTGAGGAGAATAAACGAGGTGTGTTATAGGTTACAGCTCCCCCTTATTTCATGTGTCTCTCCTCAGGCCGGTGGTAGCTGGTCCACTGCAGGACGTTGCGGTGCGGGAGGTCCCCCCCCCCCCCCTGGACATCGAGGGGGCCCAGGCGTACACGGTACGTTCCATCCTGGATTCTAGGCGTCTGGTGTGGGGCCTGCAGTACCTCGTGGATTGGGAGGGGTACGGTTCGGAGGAGAGGTGCTGGGTGCCGGTGGAGGACATCTTGGACTCATCTCTGCTGAGTGAGTTCCACAGCCTCCATCTGGATCACTCCCTGCGCCTGGCCCTCCAGGTCGTCCTCGAGGCCGGCGTCGGCACACTGCGGGAGCCGCGCATCATGGGGGGAGGGGGGGATACAGTGGCTCCTCTCCCTGATCGGGCGGCGCTCAGCGGTCGTCGTCGCCGGCCTATTAGCTGCCACCGATCCCTTTTCTTTTTCGTTTGATTTTGTCTGTCTTTTGTTCACCTGTGTCTGGTTTAGCTAATCAGTGAGGTATTTCATCTCGCCCTACCCCTTAGGTTTTGTGCGGGATTGTTTGTGTTACTGTTGTTGGTTTGGGTTGCGTTTTTTTACTATTAAGCAGGTTTATTTTAACGGGACTGTTTTTCCCTCACGTTCGTTTAGTAGAGGAGTGTGTTTCCTCCGTTTTTTTCTAGACTGCATTCCTGTTTTCTTGTGGCTGCTTTTGTGGTACCTGTTGTGCTGGTGGACCAGTAAATTAAACGCCCTTCTTGGAATTCTTGCTCTCCTGCGCCTGATCTTGCTCTCCTGCGCCTGATATGATGAAGTCATTTTTAACACCCATTATAATAATGTCTTATTACATCTCATGCCATGACTAATAACCATTGAAAGCTACTTATGACAGTTTATGAGAGGTATTGTAATGTATTATTCAGCTGTTAAAAAGTCTTTATGAATGCGTGCAGAAGGACACTTGGGGCGGCAGCATAGCCTAGTGGTTAGAGTGTTGGACTAGGTACCGATTGGTTGCAAGATCAAATCCCTGAGCTGACAAGGTACAAATCTGTAGTTCTGCCCCTGAACAAAGCAGTTTAACCCACTGTTCCTAGGCCATTGTTGAAAATAAGAATTTGTTCTTAACTGACTTGCCTAGTTAAATAAAGGTAAAATATTTATTTTTTAAACACCTACAGTACAGAAGACATTTTGTGGTCTTTGTGTTGAGACCACTCAAGACCACATACATTTGATCTTTAACTTGTCAAGATCTCCACTCACTGGGTCTGGATCTATTGATTTTACCGAGATGCACGGCAACAGGAAGACACATCAATCTCAGATGAAGCATCTGAGCGAGCAAAACAGTGGCCCTCTTTCTCCGTATGTGTAGACCGTGTATCTGATGCTGCCTGGATAAAAAGAGTATGACATGACATACAATTTTTTTATCCAGACAGCATCAAAGACATGGGCTATATACAGTATAGTAAGACAGAGGGGCACTCTTTTGCTTGCTTGGACGCTTTCTTCAGTGAGATTGTTTCAGCAGAGAGGAAGAGGCGAAGCAACAGGGCTCACTCTCAGCCAAATCTGTCACTGAATAAGCCCAATGCGTTTCTATGAGCTTAATATGCAGACCGAAATTTGTCACATGCCTTCCCGCCTTTGGGACAACTCACATTATTTGGGCGGAGACATGAGCATCTTGTCATTATATACAGATCTCTGGTTTCAGGCAGCCACTTGGGAATTGGAAAGGAAAGTTGGCATGTTTTTCCTCATAATCCTGGACTATTAGACCACCATTTTATTAAGTTTGCAATCGCAACAAATAATCTGCTCAGACCCCGACCAAGGATCATCAAAAGTTGTGCTATAAATTCTCGGACAACCCAAAGGTTCCTAGATGCCCTTCCAGACTCCCTCCACCTACCCAAGGACCACCTAACTGAGGAACTCAATTTAACCTTGCGCAATACCCTAGGTGCAGTCGCACTCCTAAAAACAAAAAACATTTGTCACAAGAAACTAGCTCCCTGGTACACAGAAAATACCCGAGCTCTGAAGCAAGCTTCCAGAAAATTGGAACAGAAATGGCGCTACACCAAACTGGAAGTCTTCTAGCTTGGAAAGACAGTACTGGAAGTTTTCCGACTAGCTTGGAAAGACAATACCGTGCAGTATCGAAGAGCCCTCACTGCTGCTCGATCATCCTATTTTTCCAACTTAATTGAGGAAAATAAGAAGGATCCTACATTTTGATACTTCGCAAAGCTAACTGAAAAGCAGCATTCCCCAAGAGGAGGCCTTTCACTTCAGCAGTTATAAATTCATGAAAATATTTGAGGAAAAGATCATGATCATTAGAAAGCAAATTACGGACTCCTCTTTAAATCTGCGTATTCCTCCAAAGCTCAATTGTCCTGAGTCTGCACAACTCTGCCAGAACCTAGGATCAAGGGAGACACTCAAGTTTTTTAGTATTATATCTATTGACACGTTGATGAAAATAATCATGGCCTCTAAACCTTCAAGCTGCATACTGGACCCTATTCCAACTAAACTACTGAAAGAGCTGCTTCCTGTGCTTGGCCCTCCTATGTTGAACATAATAAACGGCTCTCTATCCACCGGATGTGTACCAAACTCACTAAAAGTGGCAGTAATAAAGCTTTTCTTGAAAAAGCCAAACCTTGACCCAGAAAATATAAAAAAAACTATCGGCCTATAACGAATCTCCCATTCCTCTCAAAAAAGTTTGAAAAAGCTGTTGCACAGCAACTCACTGCCTTCCTGAAGACAAACAATGTATATGAAACGCTTCAGTCTGGTTTTAGACCCCATCATAGCACTGAGACTGCACTTGTGAAGGTAAATAACCTTTTAATGGCGTCAGACCGAGGCTCTGCATCTGTCCTTGTGCTCCTAGACCTTGTGCTGCTTTTGATACCATCAATCACCACATTCTTTTGGAGAGATTGGAAACCCAAATTGGTCTACACGGACAAATTCTGGCCTGGTTTAGATCTTATCTGTTGGAAAGATATCAGTTTGTCTCTGTGGATGGTTTGTCCTCTGACAAATCAACTGTAAATTTCAGTGTTCCTCAAGGCTCCGTTTTAGGACCACTATTGTTTTCACTATATATTTTACCTCTTGGTGATAACATTATGTTTCCGAATGACAACTTTCACTGTTATGCGGATGACACACAGCTGTATATTTCGATGAAACATGGTGAAGCCCCAAAATTGCCCTCCCTGGAAGCCTGTGTTTCAGACATAAGGACGTGGATGGCGGCAAATGTTCTACTTTTAAACTTGGACAAAACAGAGAGGCTTGTTCTAGGTCCCAAGAAACAAAGAGATCTTCTGTTGAGTCTGACAATTAATTGATGGTTGTACAGGTGTCTCAAATATAACTGTGAAGGACCCCTGATCTCTCTTTTGATGAACGTATCAAGACTGTTTCAAGGACAGCTTTTTTCCATCGACTTAAAATGGCAAAAAACTGAAACTTTTTGTCCAAAAATGATGCAGAAAAATGAATCCATGCTTTTGTCACTTCTACGTTAGACCACTGCAATGCTCTACTTTCCGGCTACCCGGATGAAGCACTAAATAAACTTCAGTTAGTGCTAAACACGGCTGCTGGAATCTTGCCTAGAACAAAATATTTGATCATATTACTCCAGTGCTAGCCTCTCTACATTGGCTTCCTGTTAAGGCAAGGGCTGATTTCAAGGTTTTACTGCTAACCTACAAAGCATTACATGGGCTTGCTCCTACCTATCTTTCTGATTTGGTCCTGCCGTACATACCTACATGTACGCTACGGTCACAAGACGCGGGCCTCCTTACTGTCCCTAGAATTTCTAAGCAAACAGCTGGAGGCAGGGCTTTCTCCTATAGAGCTTCATTTTTATGGAAAGGTCTGCCTACCCATGTCAGAGACTCAGACTCGGTCTCAATCTTTAAGTCTTTATTGAAGACTCATCTCTTCAGTAGGTCCTATGATTGAGTATAGTCTGGCCCAGGAGTGTGACGGTGAACAGAAAGGCACTAACCGCCCTTGCTGTCTCTGCCTGGCCTGTTCCCCTCTCTCCACTGGGATTCTCTGCCTCTAACCCTATTACAGGGGCTGAGTCACTGGCTTACTGGTATTCTTCCATGCTGTCCCTAGGAAGGGTGCGTCACTTGAGTGGGTTGAGTCACTGATGTGGTCTTCCTGTCCGGGTTGGCGCCCCGGGTTGCTTGCTGTTTGGGGTCTTAGGCTAGGTTTCTGTACAGCACTTTGTGACATCAGCTGATGTAAGAAGAGCTTTATAAAGAAATGTCATTTGATTTGATGTACACAGTGCACTGTTCATATGCTGGCTTCCCCTAAAATAAATTGGTTTTGCCAAAATTATATAATTACTCCTGTCTAAATGAAATCATTCAAAATACTTCACCAGAGAGCATGACTTAGCCACAGAGGATCATTAGCTTCTTCAAAAAAAATCTAATCACAAGCGCATAGGCCTATGCCTATTTAGGAAGCCCACGTGTCAATAGGCCTAGCTGATTATTGAGTTGTCAGTGAAAAGCATAAAATATTTGTGAAGATTATGTCTTGAGTATAATTTCAAATGTTGAGAAGAAGAATGGGAGGGGTGTGTGGCTTAGGTGGACTGAACCTCTCCAGAATGCATGCACTCAGCTCTCCAGAATGTGCTCAACTGTCTCCTGCCAATTCTTGCACTTTCATTACTTCATTGTGTGAATTGTTTGGCCTTTGATTGTTTATTTGTATCAATTTCCCATTACAAATGTCACCAGCAATGTTCCCTCACAACATTTTGGGGCACTGAGCAAATTTAAGCGTTGTGAGAATTTGAGGCAACTTCTGGCGTGCGTTTACAGGTAACACTGAGGCTGTACCCTTACAGTTTTAGACAGTAGCCAATATGCTATTGTGGCTATTTGGGCCTACCAACTAATCCAAATAGCATAACATTCTCACATGGAAATAGCTTTTGAATTCTATGATATAGCCTACAGTAGACTATATGTGGTGTTCAATGCAGGCCTACATTGCATGAGATTTAAAAAAAAAGGTTTTTCCGTTATGAAGGGCTTGACATTAATTATATATATTTTATTTTTACTTGGTATGTAACACCATGGGCCAAATAGGTGCCTGTAAATTGCATTGTATGATACAAGAAACCACTTTACAAAATAAAAGTAATTATTATTACCATACAGAGAATTAGACAATGTAGGCTACCCCTCTGCCTATTGGCTTATTTGCATTGTCAAGCCTGTCTCAAAATACAACATTGCCCCTTTAAATAAGACATATGCTTTTTAGCTTTTCAAAGACAGCTTGAAATGTAAACAACATGTTTTGTGCTCTTGTAGGAAGCAGTTACTCCCCATTTCTGACATACAGTTTACTTATCTATGACTGGACTAATAAATCGCTAACTAGAAAAGAATATCAACAAATGTCCACACAAGGCTCTGCGCTCTCATCTGAACTGAATTGAAACATTCACTTGCAGGTGATTGAAAGACTGCTGTTGGGCTACCCCTGCCAATATATGTCTACTCAGTTGCGCTCTGGCTCTGCCTACAACAAAATCACAGACTCAATCTTGCAAAGTTATATTTGTTTCGGTTTGTTGCATTTAAAAGGGTCTGATATAATGTTGATTGTATCACAGAAAAAAACATTGATCTATATAGTGCAAACTAATAGGGCGAACTCAGTGAAGTTCAATCTCTTGCATCTCTGCACCACATTGCATTTCTTCTGCGGCAGCGCACGTGCACAGTTTAGAGGGGGCATTGGTCACCAGTAGGCCTAGTAAATGTATGGTTAATCCCACCCAGCTAGAATCGGCCCAGAAGTGGCCTTCTTCCGAGGGGCCAGAACTGATTGAATCGGCCCAGAATCGGGTGTCGCACACGGCCCGAATCAAAATGAATGACTGCCCAGAATCGGGCCATTTTGGGCCATTTCCAGTTTACGGAATTCAGCTGACTTTGCTGGCATTTTACCAGAATTCCCGCAGAAGCGGCCCGATGCAAATATAATTAATGTATACATTTTGTGTCGGAGGAAACCGTCTCTGCCCGCCACAGGAGTCGCTACAGCACGATGGGACAAGGACATACGACCGGCCAAACCGTCCGCTAACTGGGCCAATTGTGCGTGGCGACCGGCACAGGTCTCGAACCAGCATCTGTAGCGTGTCTTAGACCGCTATGCCACTCGGGAGGGTCCATCCACAAAGCTGTTAATGCTTATCAGTTGTGTTGCACAAACGACACAGGACTCTTAAATGATTTTCATTTATATCTTAATTGTATTTTTTGATCACAGAAACAATGAAAAAATATGGAAAAATAAATAATGAAATGTTAAGACTTTCTTCAGCAAATATGGCTGACAAAATACTAGGATGGAAGCAAATGTAAGTGATTATAATGTCATAACGAATCATGAATCAATCCATCAGTTGACAAAAATATTTTAATTAATGTAGAGACAAACGATTATGCATATTTTTTTATCATAAAGTTCTCCGATACTCCGATTTGACACACTGAACTCTGTCTGCAAAGTAATTGGTGAACCAGGCAAGGCAGTCATCCGAAAAACCGAGGCTACTGAGTCTGCCGATAAGAATATGGTGATTGACAGAGTCGAAAGCCTTGGCAAGGTCGATGAAGACGGCTGCACAGTACTGTCTTTTATCAATGGCGGTTATGATATCGTTTAGTACCTTGAGTGTGGCTGAGGTGCACCCGTGACCGGCTCGGAAACCAGATTGCACAGCGGAGAAAGTACAGTGGGATTCGAGATGGTCAGTGACCTGTTTGTTGACTTGGCTTTCGAAGACCTTAGATAGGCAGGGCAGGATGGATATAGGTCTGTAACAGTTTGGGTCCAGGGTGTCTCCCCCTTTGAAGAGGGGGATGACTGCGGCAGCTTTCCAATCCTTGGGGATCTCAGACGATATGAAAGAGAGGTTGAACAGGCTGGTAATAGGGGTTGCGACATGGGTGGCGGATAGTTTCAGAAATAGAGGGTCCAGATTGTCAAGCCCAGCTGATTTGTGCGGGGCAAGGTTTTGCAACTCTTTCAGAACATCTGCTATCTGGATTTGGGTAAAGGAGAACCTGGAGAGGCTTGGGCGAGGAGCAGCGGGGGGGGGGGCGGGGCTGTTGGCCGAGGTTGAAGTAGCCAGGCGGAAGGCATGGCCAGCCGTTGAGAAATGCTTATTGAAGTTTTCGATAATCATGGATTTATCGGTGGTGACCGTGTTACCTAGCCTCAGTGCAGTGGGCAGCTGGGAGGAGGTGCTCTTGTTCTCCATGGACTTCACAGTGTCCCAGAACGTTTTGGAGTTGGAGCTACAGGATGCAAACTTCTGCCTGAAGAAGCTGGCCTTAGCTTTCCTGACTGACTGCGTGTATTGGTTCCGGACTTCCCTGAACAGTTGCATATCACGGGGACTATTCGATGCTATTGCAGTCCGCCACAGGATGTTTTTGTGCTGGTCGAGGGCAGTCAGGTCTGGGGTGAACCAAGGGCTGTATCTGTTCTTAGTTCTGCATTTTTTGAACGGAGCATGCTTATCTAAAATGGTGAGGAAGTTACTTTTAAAGAATGACCAGGCATCCTCAACTGACGGGATGAGGTCAATGTCCTTCCAGGATACCCGGGCCAGGTCGATTAGAAAGGCCTGCTCACAGAAGTGTTTTAGGGAGCGTTTGACAGTGATGAGGGGTGGTCGTTTGACTGCGGCTCCGTAGCGGATACAGGCAATGAGGCAGTGATCGCTGAGATCCTGGTTGAAGACAGCGGAGGGACAGTTGGTCAGGATGACGTCTATGAGGGTGCCCTTGTTTACAGAGTTAGGGTTGTACCTGGTGGGTTCCTTGATGATTTGTGTGAGATTGAGGGCATCTAGCTTAGATTGTAGGACTGGCGGGGTGTTAAGCATATCCCAGTTTAGGTCACCTAACAGAACAAACTCTGAAGCTAGATGGGGGGCGATCATTTAACTAGTTGTCACGCCCTGACCATAGAGAGCTTTATATTCTCTATGTTGGTTAGGTTATCTAGGTGATTTATACATCTATGTTGGCCTGGTATGGTTCCCAATCAGAGGCAGCTGTTTATCGTTGTCTCTGATTGGGGATCGTATTTAGGCAGCCATTTCTCCTTTGTACTTTGTGGGATCTTGACTATGGATAGTTGCCTGTTAGCACTATTGTTAGCTTCACTTTTCGTTTTGAGATTTATTGTTTTTGTTTTGCTGTGAGTTTCACCGAGAAATAAAAAGATGTGGAACCCAGATAACGCTGCGCTTTGGTCCAGTTATTCTAATGATCGTGACACTAGTTAATAGGCTGATTTGTAATGCATATATACAGAAATAGAATAGAACACTACTGTACACTCCCTATGCATCATGTAAATACTCTAAAACCGTTTAATCTCAATATCTAATGCCCTTCATCTGCATCTGATAAACAGGATAGGTGTAGTTTCATCAAAAGAGAGACTTAATTTCAACCAGTAGAGAATGTGAAATGCTTTATTGAAAGAAGTTCATTATCCAAGTGTTATAAATACATTCATTATAAATATTATATTTGTAATATTGTAAATACAAGTTCAATCTGTACTTCAATGCACATCTGTTGTGCATTATAAAAACAGATGAAGAAAGATGAGGTGGCGAGTGAGGTGTAAAAGACAGAAAGGGAAAGAGGTAAGAACATAGGAGCAGGGAAGGCAGCATATGATTAATGAATCACAGTGCAACCCAAATATTCTCTCAGTATATTGAGAGAATATTTGGATCACAGTGCAACCCAAATATTCTCTCACAAAATAGTGTCTCCAGTCATCCCGAAGGATATCTTAAAATCTGGTGAGGTGGCGATGATGGGACTGGGGGTTGGCATCCTCTCTCACATCAAAACATATCTGCAGACGAGAGACAGATGGAGAGAGAGATAGCATGTTTAAGCCTTGTGTTTTAATTTTTTATTCTAACATTATTAGTTATAATAATCAGGAGGAGAAATGCAAAACTGACCCTGGATCAGTAACTCTGGGACTACTGCATCTTTATCTGTATTTCAATGTAAAACATCTCTTTAATAATACTTCCTGTTGACCTGACCAATTGACCTCTCACCTCTGATCATGCTGTGCCCTCTATGTAGCCAGTTCAGATGCGGGAGGGGTTCACTGACACAGCTGATACAGTGGCTTGCAAAAGTATTCACCCCGTTGGCATTTCTCCTATTTTGTTGCCTTACAACCTGGAAAAATTGATTTTTGGGGTGGTTTGTATCATTTGATTTACACAACATGCCTACCACTTTGAAGATGCAAAATATTTTTTATTGTGAAACAAAGAAGAAATAATGCCCCCCAAAAATGAACTTGAGCGTGCATAACTATTCACGCCCCCCCCCCCTCCCCAAAATCAATACTTTGAAGAGCCACCTTTTGCAGAAATTACAGCTGCAAGTCTCTTGGGGTATGTCTCTATAAGCTTGGCACATCTAGCCACTGGGATTTTTGCCCATTCTTCCAGGCAAAACTGCTCCAGCTCCTTCAAGTTGGATGGGTTCCGCTGGTGTATAGCAATATTTAAGTCATACCACAGATTCTCAATTGAATTGAGGTCTGGGCTTTGACTAGGCCATTCCAAGACATTTAAATGATTCCCCTTAAACCACTCGAGTGTTGCTTTAGCAGTATGGTTAGGGTCATTGTCCTGCTGAAAGGTGAACCTCCGTTCCAATCTCAAATCTCTGGAAGACTAAAACAGGTTTCCCTCAAGAATTTCTCTGTATTTAACATCATCCATCATTCCTTCAATTCTAACCAGTTTCCCAGTCCCTGCCGATGAAAAACATCCCCACAGCATGATGCTGCCTCCACCATGCTTCCTTGAGGGGATAGGTTCTCGGGGTGATGAGAGGTGTTTGGGTTTGCGCCAGACATAGCGTTTTCCTTGATGGCCATGTCTCATCTGACCAGAGAACCTTCTTCCATATGTTTGGGGAGTCTCCCACATGCCTTTTGGCGAACACCAAACGTGTTTGCTTATTTTTTTCTTTAAGCACAGGCTTTTTTTTCTGGACACTCTTCTGTAAAGCCCAGCTCTGTGGAGTGTATGGTCCTATGGACAGATACTCCAATCTCTGCTGTGGAACTTTGCAGCTCCTTCAGGTTTATCTTTGGTCTCTTTGTTGCCTCTTTGATTAATGCCCTCCTTGCCTGGTCCGTGAGTTTTGGTGGGTGGCCCTCTCTTGGCAGGTTTGTTGTGGTGCGATAATGTTTAAATTTTTTAATAATGGATTTAATGGTGTTCTGTGGGATGTTCAAAGATTCTGATAGTTTTGTATAACCCAATCCTGATCTGTACTTCTCCACAACTTTGTCCCTGACCTGTTTGGAGGTGCTCCTTGGTCTTCATGGTGCCGCTTGCTTGGTGGTGCCCCTTGCTTAGGTGTGTTGCAGACTCTGGGTCCTTTCAGGACAGGTGCATATATACTGAGATCTTGTGACAGATCATGTGACACTTAGATTGAAAACAGGTGGACTTTATTTAACTAATTATGTGACTTCTGAAGGTAATTGGTTGCACCATATCTTATTTAGGGGCTTCATAGCTAACGGGATGAATAAATATGCACTCATCACTTTTCCGTTCTGAATTTTAATTTTTAATTTTTAAACAAGTTGTTGTTTTTTTCATTTCACTTCACCAATTTGGACTATTTTGTGTAAGTCCATTACATGAAATCCAAATAAAAATCCATTTAAATTACAGGTTGTAATGCAACAAAATAGGAAAAATTACAAGGGAGATGAATACTTTTGCAAGGCACTGTTATAACCTAGAGGATTTGGGGAGACGGAGAGAGAGGGATGAAGTGAAGGAGAGAGACTGTTATTGAGAAAAGAAGGTAGCTAAAGATACAGTGTTCAACAGGAATCTGTGTGTGTGGCCTCACCTGGTGTCCACACCACACTAAGTGGCTGCAGAGTACTTTATGCTGAAAAACATGAATGGACACACGAGCACAAACAATATAGCATAGTTATAGAAATCTTACTATTCTCCATGGTTGGCCATCTTGCCTATTCTTTGAAGGTGAAATGAGCTACCTGAGCCTGATTACTGAACAACACAATCCATCAATCAGATTGATACAGGAATGTGTAGGTGTGGGTTATAGGGTGTCTAATTGTTCTACATTTTTTCAATATTGGGGATTTAAAATAGCATGTTTTGTTTTTGTACAGACATCACACCCTCACCTAAACAGCACCCTCACCTGAGAAGTAGAAATCAAAGGGAGAGAAACTGGGAAATTGAATAACTGCAGCTGACACAGCTAAGTAAATGGAATAATACTCTTAATGCTATGTGAATGGCTCTTAAAAGAGCCTTTGGTTGTACATAGTGTAGTCTATGGTGTTGCCAGAGAACAGCACCCTCTTCAAAGAAGTAGGAGGTGAAGATCTCCCGCACACGTATTGCCTCTCTTGTTGCATTGTTGGACCCCTTCCTTGAAACATCCTGTAGAGCAGCAGACCTCTCCTCTGGCACACGGCGGCAAGCTGCAGATCCCCTCCTGGTCCTCGTGTCCAGCCTCATGAAGTTATGCAGGACACAGGTAGCCTTCACACACCTGAATTTCTCCAGGAGGCAGTCCCAGATGGCCCTGGTCACCCAACCTTGCGGTGCCCTACACGTTAACTGTAGGCAATCATTTTGAAGGAATCTCCAGTTACAAGGTATCTGTAGGAATATGGATGACAACCCGAATTATTAGACTTTAACATCACCAGGTCATTGTGGATTACTAAAGTATAATATCCCTGATAACAAATCATGATAACATTGGATTGATAGATGCATGGGCACACATATGTGCATGTGTAGCATGTGACAATAACAGGAGGATATCAAGGAATAGCATCACAAATGGATACATAAGTACCACTTGAAGCTTGATGATGAGTTTGAATCAGCTGTGCAGTGCTAAGGCAAAAACAAAATGTGCACCTCTTTGAGTCCCCAGGACCAGGACTGAGAACCACTGCTCTTCATTGGGACCTCTGGATACGTAGACAGGCTTTCATAGCTCTCTTTATCTGAGGACAGAAAACCTCACGAGACACAGACTTCATTACAGTCAATATTCAGTGCGGTGTAATATATGTTACTATTATCTCCATACTCACTTCTAGGGACAGGAACTACACAAAAGTACCTGCCCTATCCAGAATAGTAGTGATGGGCATTCCGGCTCTTTTCATGAAGCCAGCTCGTTCGGCTCAGCTCACCAAAAAGTGCCGGCTCTTTTGGCTCCCAAACGGTTCTTTAAAAAATATATGTTTTGTATTTTTTCAAGTCAAACAGTTTGTGATAGTTTGGCTATGATTGGTGTTAAATACAATTCTAATTAAATGATTAATGAAATCATACTATGCCTTAACCACAATGTATTTAACAATGCATTGGTTTGTTATGAAAAAATAATGCTATTAAACATTTGCATTTAAAGTATCACTTTTTAATGTATATTAACAAAGTGCATATAAATCTAACCATTCAAAACAAATACAATCTGAACAACATAATAACAGAATATTGAACCATATCAAAGAAAAATAAATAACAATTTGCAAAACTGCAGCATCCCACTTAAAACAGTAAACTGTTCCCTCTTTTCTCTGTCTTCTTTATTGCCATGTTATAACCAGCAGCAGACAGCAATGCTGACCATATTTTGCTTTTATGAGAGATTTGCATTCAGAAAGCTGGAGGGGCTCCTCCAAATAGGATCGGACCTCCATTATGGCATCTGCTGAGAGATTCCTTCGTGCTGCATCCCCAGTTGCTCTCTCGTCAAACAGCAGACGTTTGTGGAACTACTGTTGGTGCTCCATTTGATCCCTCTTCTTCCTGTTGCCCTGGTGCCTGAGCCAGCTGACTGCTGGGGCTGTCCCTCCCTGCTGCTGAGGTTATTCTTTGAAGAGCCTCATCAATCGCTCTGGCATCACTTCTTAAACCTGGGATCAAGTGTAGCGGTTTCTGATAGCACGTGATTATATTCCATTCTGTGGAACTTTCTGTCCATTGATGAACATAGGGTGTCCATCAACTCTGTCACATGTCCTGTGGTTACATTTGCTTCTCTCTGGTGGCTGGCTGTGATTCGCTGCAGACCCTTAAACAGGAGTATCATTTTTGAGGCTGTCACATAGCTGAAAAGAGAGAACAGTAACTTATTAGTTCAGGTTCATGTTTTGTCTACTGATACTAAATGTTCATCTACTGCTCATATACGTATATATTTCTGGGTTAAATAATGATGTTGTAATAACTGCCTCTCTCCACTGATCTCCAGAGTGACCTGCTCAAAGGGTTCCAGGACTCTGCACACCTCCCATTCCTCCTGGGTCAGAGGTGCATTGACAATGGCCAAGGTAGACTCAAGAAACCGCTTCAACATATAAAATGTTGAATTCCACCTTATAGTGGAGTCTTGTCTAGGCCTCAGCTCAGGTATCCTCAGCTCAGGTATCCTCATCTGGTGTTATGTAGAGTTCAGTTTTTCAGCACCTACTGTGCACCGACTTTTCAGCACCTACAGCTGCTTTCACTTTGTCCATAGTGAGCTTCATCACCTTCAGGGCATCTCTTACAATCAGGTTAATTGTGTGGGCAAGACATGGACATTTTCATGGCTTTGGTTGTGTTAGCTGCATTGTCGCTAACACAACAGACCACTTTTCCATCTACTTGCCATTCTCTGGCCACTCTCAACAGTTTCTCCGCCAAGTTCTCTGAGGTGTGTCTGTCACTGAACTCAAAGTAGTCCAGAAGACAGCTAGACATCGAAAAACCTTCAATGAAGTGACATGTAACCGACATGTAAGAAGTGGTTACCCTTGATGTCCAGCAGTCAGTGGTAAGGCAAACTGCAGAAGCTTTTTGGACTCTTTCCTGCACTGAAGCCTGTGTGCTCTCATACTGTTGTGGAATAAGTGATTTTGAAAGGGTTTTCCTGCTGGGAATTGTGTATATTGGATTTAGACTATTGCTCTAATTTCTAAAACCTCTGTGCTCCGTGATCGAAAGTGGCTGGAAGTCAGTGGCAATCATTTTAGCCAATGCAATATCAATTTGGCCTTGTTTTGCTACTGACATAAACTTTGGCATAAATTGGTCCATAGATGACTGCGATGCTGTGGGTCGCGGAGTAGTCCTACTACATCTCCACCTATGGAGGTGCTGGCTCCACCACTATCACTAGCAGGCCCGCTAGTTTCTCGAAGCTCCGTTAGAGCTAGCTTCATAGTTGGGTGCACAGTTCCCATATGCCGGTGTAGGTTGTGCGTAGAACCAGCTTTATATGAGATTTTGTTTTGGCAAATTCTACACTGTGCTCTAACATTGTCAACATTATTAAAATACATCCAAATGCTACTGTGCTTCCGACTCCTTTTCCAGCTGTTGTTTTCACAGCTGTCCTTCCTCGCTCTCCTCGGCTGCTAAGTGTTTGACTGTGAGTGAGTTGGCTCGAACCTCCCTCAGGCATCTTTGGTTCATTGGTTGACACTGTGTGTCTGATTGACAGGAACAACAGGTGATGCTGTTAGTCTGAGCAGACAGTCAGAACGAATGTGTGTGCGCTTGAGCATTTAGGCCTATATTATTATTATTATTTTTTTGTTCTTTGAATTTGTTAATTCTATTCATTTAAGTCTTTTGATTATTCATATCTTACATTTTGTATATTTTCATAAATAAAGTCGGCTTCTGATATGCAAACCGGCTCCCAACGTTCACCTACAAGAGCCGGCTCTTAGTGCCAACTCGTTCGCGAACGACCCATCGCTACAGAGTAGCCTACTCTCTCACTGACAGTTGGGGCTGCTATCCTTTCACCCTCCTCCATGGCTGTTAGTTAGCTACTCACAAATGCATTTGGAGTTTGCTTTTTACAGTGATAAATAAACAGCTCAAAAAAATAAAGGGAACACTTAAACAACACAATGTAACTCCAAGTCAATCACACTTCTGTGAAATCAAACTGTCCACTTTGGAAGCAACACTGATTGACAACACATTTCACATGCTGTTGTGCAAATGGAATAGACAACAGGTGTAAATTATAGGCAATTAGCAAGACACCCCCAATAAAGGAGTGGTTCTGCAGGTGGTGACCACAGACCACGTCTCAGTTCCTATGCTTCCTGGCAGATGTTTTGGTCACTTTTGAATGCTGGCGGTGCTTTCACTCTAGTGGTATCATGAGACAGAGTCTACAACCCATACAAGTGGCTCAGGTAGTGCAGCTCATCCAGGATGGCACATCAATGCAAGATGTGGCAAGAAGGTTTGCTGTGTCTGTCAGCGTAGTGTCCAGAGCATGGAGGTGCTACCAGGAGACAGGCCAGTACATCAGGAGACGTGGAGGAGGCCGTAGGAGGGCAACAACCCAGCAGCAGGACCGCTACCTCCGCCTTTGTGCAAGGAGGAGCAGGAGGAGCACGGCCAGAGCCCTGCAAAATGACCTCCAGCAGGCCACAAATGTGCATGTGTCTGCTCAAACGGTCAGAAACAGACTCCATGAGGGTGGTATGAGGGCCCGACGTCCACAGTTGGGGGTTGTGCTTACAGCCCAACACCGTGCAGGACGTTTGGCATTTGCCAGACAACACCAAGATTGGCAAATTCGCCACTGGCGCCCTGAGCTCTTCACAGATGAAAGCAGGTTCACACTGAGCACATGTGACAGACGTGACAGTCTGGAGACACCGTGGAGAATGTTCTGCTGCCTGCAACATCCTCCAGCATGACCGGTTTGGCGGTGGGTCAGTCATGGTGTGGGGTGGCATTTCTTTGGGGGGCTGCACAGCCCTCCATGTGCTCGCCAGAGGTAGCTTGACTGCCATTAGGTACCGAGATGAGATCCTCAGACCCCTTGTGAGACCATATGCTGGTGCGGTTGGCCCTCGGTTCCTCCTAATGCAAGACAATGCTAGACCTCATGTGGCTGGAGTGTGTCAGCAGTTCCTGCAAGAGGAAGGCATTGATGCTATGGACTGGCCCGCCCGTTCCCCAGACCTGAATCCAATTGAACACATCTGGGACATCATGTCTCGCTCCATCCACCAACGCCACGTTGCACCACAGACTGTCCAGGAGTTGGCGGATGCTTTAGTCCAGGTCTGGGAGGAGATCCCTCAGGAGACCATCCGCCACCTCATCAGGAGCATGCCCAGGCGTTGTAGGGAGGTCATACAGGCACGTGGAGCCCACACACACTACTGAGCCTCATTTTGACTTGTTTTAAGGACATTACATCAAAGTTGGATCAGCCTGTAGTGTGGTTTTCCACTTTCATTTTGTGTGTGACTCCAAATCCAGACCTCCATGGGTTGATAAATTTGATTTCCATAGATAATTTTTGTGTGATTTTGTTGTCAGCACATTCAACTATGTAAAGAAAAAAGTATTTAATAAGAATATTTCATTCATTCAGATCTAGGATGTGTTATTTTAGTGTTCCCTTTATTTTTTTGAGCAGTGTACATCAAGATGGCTAACTAATATGAAGTTACGTAGATGGTGATATTTCATTCACTTAGCTAGCTATCTATGCAGTATGTGAAGTTGGTTAGATTGCTAGCTAGCCAACTAGCTAGCTCATTTAGCAGCTCATTTGAGTTAGCCTGAACTGTAGCTAGTTAGCTAATAATATATGTTTTTTTTACATTTTCGAAATGTATTTACTTACTTGAATATACTCTCCCAGCCATGTGGACAACTGGAAACAGGGCAGCAAAGTTTGTTTGTCACCAGAGCATTTTAGAGGATATTACGATTGAACTATGTACCCATTTAATAACCAGACCTTCATACAAACTTGCTATGCCGAATTCTTGACGCACAACTGAACATGCAACTCAACTGCCATAACCTCTTAAAGAGGCTGCGAATTTTCATTGTCTTTGCTCCATGTGTCCTGATAATGTTGTGGGAGCATTCACGCCTGAGCACACAGTACCTGGCCAGCTGTGCACAAATGTAGGCAATTGCCCATTTGGGGATGTCTGAGTTCTGATTGTCTTAACTCACAATGTCTACCTCTGTGACTTAAATAATATTTTTCCTTAAAGATTTGTTTAGAGATCTGGTCAACTCCGTCAGATATGTCTAAAATGCTAAATTAATCAGGAATGATCAAGGTTAGCTTTACGGTAAGTACCCCTTCTTCATGTCCTCATTAGATGTAGTGCAACAAGACCACTCATGGTCTGTAAATTTCTCTACTTTTGATAGATTTAAACAAACAATATCGGAATCACCTTGGTCACAACCTTAAACTGTCAACCTGATTTTGGTCCAAATATGTTACATTTAATTAGGTTTTAGAGTCATAAAGCAAAAACTAAATTGCTACTGTGTCTAACACTTGAATAATGAAGAACAATTCTATTTTTGTAAACAATTTTTGTTAACTCTGTCAGACTTTTGTCTAACCTCAACTCCGTCAGAGCGCTATACACTCTTATAGAATGGTTATATTTTTATTGGGGATTTTCACATTCATAATTTTCCATATTTTACAAACATTTGCATTGAACCTTTAGTTTTAGAGGCAAAAATATGTCTGTTTTGAGTATCTGTTGTCAACTCTGTCAGTGGTTTGCCAATTCCGTCAATGATAGCTAACCCCTAAGATATTTTGGGGGGTCTGAAAAGAAATGTAATCACTGTTCTGCAACATATGCTTGAACAATTGGAGTATTTGCTGTGCTATAGCTAAGGGATGATATTTGCTTTATAACTGTTGTTTTATGTTCTAAATCTAGAAAAACATGCCAAAATGCTAAAGAGATTAGCTATAAAACAAAAATAAAAAGTTTGTAGATTTCTATTACATATTTAAGTAATCTAATGTTTGAATTAAACAATCAAGGCCTGTAAACACTTGGTGGACAATAATTGTACAAATGAAATGGCTTTTATGGTGTCTGACAAGGTTTACATCAATCCAGTTAGTTGCATTTAATGAAATTGATCGGACCTTGCGGGACTTCGTGAAACTGCACTACGCCACTGGCACGGAATAACTATTGATACAATGTTGCAAGTTCGCACGCAATAGCTTTGGGTTAGACCCAGTTGATTGATTTGATACATTGTTGCACTTCCCTAGCGATAGCCAAGTGATGACAGATAAAAGGGAGGCATACAGGTGGAGTAGAGAGATGAATGCATTTTCATGCAGATATTTCCTACTTGACAATGGAAGTTAAAGGCCTTCTGCTCTATTGGCATATAGGCCATCTCTTAGTTCCATGAGCTCATTTCCACCAATGGATCACGGTGTATCAATATGTCCATATGGCAGAGGCTGGTGTTCTCACATTAATTTTATGATTAACCAGGTGACAATGATTTTGAGAAACAAAAGCTGTATTGTTGAAATGAAACTGTTCCACGTAAATGCACATATGAAAATCATAACTGGCATGCAGATCGGTAAAAATGTTAGGATAAATTGTAGGCCATGGCTAAGGATTCAGAGTTATCGCCCATGCCTTGCCCCCTCCCACCCACCCACCCCTCCAGAAACCTCTTACTTAAAGCTAAGTATCCGGATCACATTCTGCGCATGTTTGTTTTTTTTACCCACATTCGTTTTTTCTAATGTGCTGCAGCTCACAATCCCCCTACTTTCAAGTTTCACTCTTTATTCACACCATTCTGAACCATGATGTAGCCTACAGTGCATTCGGAAAGTATTCAGACCCCTTAACCTTTTCCATATTTTGTCATGTTACAGCCTTACTTTAAAATTGATTAAATCCATACCCCATAATGACAAAGCAAAAACGTGTTTTTTCTTGCAAATAAAAAAAATGAAAATATCACATTTACATAATTATTCAGACCCTTTACTTAGTACTTTGTTGAAGCACATTAGGCAGTAATTACAGCCTTGAGTCTTTTTGGGCATACAAGCTTGGCACACCTGTATTTGGTGAGTTTCTCCCATTCTTCTCTGCACAGCTGTTTTCAGGTCTCTCCAGAGATGTTTGGACATTCAGAGACATGTCCCCAAGCCACTCCTGCATTGTATTGGCTGTGTGCTTAGGGTCTGTGTCCAGTTGGAAGGTAAACCTTTGCCCCAGTCTCAGGTCCTGAGCGCTCTGGAGCAGGTTGTCATCAAGGATCTCTCTGTACATTGCTCCATTCATCTTTCCCTCAATCCTGACTAGTCTCCGAGTCCCTGCCGCTGAAAAACATTCCCACAGCATGATGCTACCACCACCATGCTTCACTGTAGGGATGGTGTCAGGTTTCCTTCAGATGTGACGCTTGGCATTCAGGCCAAAGAGTTCAGTCTTGGTATCATCAGACCAGAGAATCTTGTTTCTCATGGTCTAAGAGTCTTTATGTGCCTTTTGGCAAACTCCAATCGCTCTGTCACGTGCCTTTTACTAATGAGTTGCTTCTGTCTGGCCACTGATTGGTTGAGTGCTGCAGAGATGGTTGTCCTTCTGGTAGGTTATCCTATTTAGGTTATCCTATTTTTCTACGGATAATTCCTTTTACCTCATGGCTTGGTTTTTACTCTAACATGCACTGTCAATTGTGGGACCTTTCCAAATCATGTCCAAACAATTGAATTTACCACAGGTGGACACCAAGTTGTAAAAACATCTCAAGAATGATCCATGGAAAGAGGATGCACCTGAGCTCAATTTTGAGTCTCATAGCAAGAAATCTGAATACTTACGTAAATAAGGTATTTTGGTTTTTGTATTTTTAGAAATGTTTAAAAAAAAATCTAAACATGTTTTCATTTCCTCATTATGGGGTACTGTGTGTAGATTGATGAGGAAAAAAAATAATTTAATCAATTTTAGAATAAGGCTGTAACGTCACAAAATGTTGAAAAAGGAAAGGGGTCTGAATACTTTCTGAATTCACTGTATTTCCTCAATTACCTCAACTACCTCATACCCCTGCACATTGACTCAGTACCAGAACCCATTGTATATAGTCTCGTTATTATTTTATTGTGTTACTACATCATTTTTTTCCTGTACATTTTTCTTACTTTTTAACTCTGCATTGTTGGGAAAGGGCTTCTAAGTAAGCAAGTTGAGGAAGCTCCACTCCTAGGTTTAATATTGAATGGTCAATTATCATGGGCAAGTCATATTGAGAGAGTTGTTGTGAAGATGGCAAGGGGTATGTATGTCCGTTATAGAAATATGTTTTGTGTTTTTTACACAAAAATCAACTGTTCTTATTGTTCAGGCTCTGGTCTTGTCCCATATTGATTACTGTCCAGTAATATGGCAAAAAAAGATCTAGCAAAAATGCAGCTGGCTCAAAACAGTGCAGCATGCCTTACCCTAACCCTAACTGCACATTCAGAACTAACATCAACAAAATGCATGCCAGTCTTTCCTGGTTGATGAGATAATAACTGCTTCTCATTGTTTTTCTGAGAAGTATTGACAAAATAGATTGTCTGCATAATCAAATAACATTCAGCTCAGACACCCATACATGCCCCACAAGACATGCCACCAGGGGTCTCTTCACAGTCCCCAAGTCCAAAATGAATACATGGCCATGCAATTTTATACAGAGCCATGATCGCATGGAACTCCCTTCCATCTCCAAACAGCAAAATAACCTTTTAAAAAAGGTTCTGCAAAAGCTGATGGGGATCCAAATAAAAAAATACACCTGTTGTGGTTTTCTAAAGCTCTAGGCAGAACAAAAGATAGAGCAATACAGTAAGCCTTGGATATTCAGGTTCTGGTGTGTGAGCTTAGCGTGTCTGTCTGTCTGTCTTATTTTGGTACTGTCCATATGTCGTTTTTGGTCACAGGTCCAGGAATGGCTGAAGAATTGCAACATTTACCGAGAACTAACGCTGCAGATAGCAATACTGGGTGATTTGGAAATTCAAGGTCAATCAATCAATAATATCATTATTATTTTAGCAAAAATGTTTATCTTTAATTTACAATCTGTAGAAGCTATGAGAATAGAAAGGTTCAATACTTTTGTGAAGCGTCACAGCACAGTTGAAAAATATTTGGCAAATAGAAATCTAAAATGGATGGTTTTAAGAGATAGATGGGCGTGGTTGAATGGAGCTGAAGGGTGAGACTAATAACAACAAGATAACCAATGTAAAACATACAGGGTCTGTGAAATATATGTATATATAGGTTCAGAAATTTTGTGAAATAACACAAATAGAAATCAAACTGGATGGACATCAGAAATAGAGGAAGGACTAAAAACGGACAAAATATAGCTATTGTAAATTAGATTGTGTCTGTAAAATGTGTATAATACGCATGAGCTGAAGCCTGAGTGTTCTTGTTTGTTAGTTTGCTCCAATTGGGGGAGGGATGGTGGGGTTTGAGGGGAATAATAAAGGTATATTCTGGAAAAAGTGTGTATATGATGGCTTGCGAAAGTATTCACCCCCTTGGCATTTTTTCTATTTTTTTTTGCATTACAACATGTAATTTAAATTTATTTTTATTTGGACATTCTACAAAATAGTCCAAATTGGTGAAAAGGGGCTAGATGTGCCAAGCTTATAGAGACATACCCCAAGAGACTTGCAGCTGTAATTTCTTCAAAAGGTGGCTCTACAAAGTATTGATTTTGGTGAATAGTTAGGCACGCTCAAGTTTTCCGTTTTTTTGTCTTATTTCTTGTTTGTTTCACAATAAAAAATATTTAGCATCTTCAAAGTGGTATGCATGTTGTGTAAATCAAATTATACAACCCCCCCAAAAAAATCAATTTTAATTCGAGGTTGTAAGGCAACAGAATAGGAAAAATGGCCAAGGGGGTGAATACTTTCACAAGCCACAGTATGTATGTATGTATGTATGTATGTATGTATGTATGTATGTATGTACAGTTGAAGTCGGAAGTTTACATACACTTAGGTTGGAGTCATTAAAACTCGTTTTTCAAACACTCCACAAATGTTTTGTTAACAAACTATAGTTTTGGCAAGCTGGTTAGGATATCTACTTTGTGTATGACACAAGTAATTTTTCCAACAATTGTTAACAGACATATTATTTCACTTATAATTCACTGTATCACAATTCCAGTAGGTCAGAAGTTTACATACACTAAGTTGACTGTGCCTTTAAACAGCTTGGAAAATTCCAGAAAATTATGTCATGGCTTTAGGTGCTTCTATTAGGCTAATTGACATCATTTGAGTCAATTGGAGGTCTACCTGTGGATGTATTTCAAGGCCTACCTTCAAACTCAGTGCCTCTTTCAGTGACATCATGGGAAAATCAAAATAAATCAGCCAAAATTGCAGACCTCCACAAGTCTGGTTCATCCTTGGGAGTAATTTCCAAAGATCAAAGATCGTACTTTAGGGAGAAATGTCCTCTGGTCTGATGAAACAAAAATAGAACTGTTTGGCCCTAATGACCATCATTATGTTTGGAGGAAAAAGGGGAGGCTTGCAAGCCAAAGAACACCATCCCAACCGTGAAGCACAGAGGAAGCAGCATCATGTTGTGGGTGTACTTTGCTGCAGGAGGATCGATCGGGTGCACTTTACAAAATACATGGTCTCATGAGGGAGGAAAATTATGTGGATATATTGAAGCAACATCTAGAGACATCAGTCAGAAAGTTAAAGCTTGATCGCAAATGGGTCTTCCAAATGGACAATGACCCCAAGCATACTTCCTAAGTTGTGGCAAAATGGCTTAAGGACAACAAAGTCAAGGTATTGGAGTGGCCATCACAAAGGCCTGACCTCAATCCCATAGAAAATTTGTGGGCAGAACTGAAAAAGAGTGTGCGAGCAAAGAGGCCTACAAACCTGACTCAGTTACACCAGCTCTGTCAGGAGGAATGGGCCAAAATTCACCCAACTTATTGTGGGAAGCTTGTGGAAGGCAAGCCAAAACATTTGACCCAAGTTAAACAATTTAAAGGCAATGCTCCCAAATGCTAATTGAGTGTATGTAAACTACTGACCCGTTGGGAATGTGATTAAAGACAGAAAATCTGAAATAAATCATTCTCTCTACTATTATTCTGGCATTTCACGTTCTTAAAATAAAGTGGTGATCTTAAGACAAGTAATTTTTACTATAACAGACTGGAAGCTTCAAAAGTAGGGTGGTGCTTGGAATCATTGTTCTTCCTCTGTCAAACATGGTTACCTGCAAGGAAACACGTGCTGTCCTCATTGCTTTGTACAAAAATGACTTCACAGGCAAGGATATTGCTGCCAGTAAGATTGCACCTAAATCAACCATTTATAGGATCATCAAGAACTTCAAGGAGAGCGGTTCAATTGTTGTGAAGAAGGCTTCAGGGCGCCCAAGAAAGACCAGCAAGCGCCAGGACCGTCTCCTAAAGTTGATTCAGTTGCGGGATCGGGGCACCACCAGTACAGAGCTTGCTCAGGAATGGCAGAAGGCAGGTGTGAGCACGCACAGTGAGGCGAAGACTTTTGGAGGATGGCCTGGTGTCAAGAAGGGCAGCAAAGAAGTCACTTCTCTCCAGGAAAAACATCAGGAACAGACTGATATTCTGCAAAAGGTACAGGGATTGGACTGCTGAGGACTGGGGTAAAGTCATTTTCTCTGATGAATCCCCTTTCCGATTGTTTGGGGCATCTGGAAAAAAACTTGTCCGGAGAAGACAAGGTGAGCGCTACCATCAGTCCTGTGTCTTGCCAACAGTGAAGCATCCTGAGACCATTCATGTGTGGGGTTGCTTCTCAGCCAAGGGAGTGGGCTCACTCACAATTTTGCCTAAGAACACAGCCATGAATAAAGATTGGTACCAACACATCCTCCGAGAGCAACATCTCCCAACCATCCAGGAACAGTTTGGTGATGAACAATGCCTTTTCCAGCATGATGAAGCACCTTGCCATAAGGCAAAAGTGATAACTAAGTGGCTCGCGGAACAAAACATTGATATTTTGGGTCCATGGCCAGGAAACTCCTCAGACCTTAATCCCATTGAGAACTTGTGGTTAATCCTCAAGAGGCGGGTGGACAAACAAAAACCCACAAATTCTGACAAACTCCAAGCATTGATTATGCAAGAATGGGCTGCCATCAGTCAGGATGTGGCCCAGAAGTTAAATTGACAGCATGCCAGGGTGGATTGCAGAGGTCTTGAAAAAGAAGGCACAACACTACAAAAATTGACTCTTTGCATCAACTTCATGTAATTGTCAATAAAAGCCTTTGACACTTACAAAATGCTTGTAATTATACTTCAGTATTCCATAGTAACATCTAACAAAAATATCTAAAGACACTGAAGCAGCAACCTTTGTGAACATTTATATTTGTGTCATTCTCTCAACTTTTGGCCACAACTGTTTATGGATATATATATTTACCCCAAACATATATGGGGGATTGGAAATAATACAGACAATTACATTGATGGAAGCAACAATCAATCCACAATATTAAAGCTGATCCACCCCTTAACATTACATTTAATAAAAGAAAATAAGAATACAATGAAACATAAACCTGAAGGTTGGATGACTCATTTGAAAACATATTTCTTCCGTCTTCATTCATTAATTCAGAGTCTATCGTGAGACTTGTCTCCTCTGCTGTGGGGATCTGAGTTTCCTGTTTGTCAGAGGTGATAGCCATCCATCTTTAAGGGATGAGTCTCCACCCTGCTCTTCACTCTGCACACCCTAAGAAGTGATAAGTAAGATCTGTCTAGAAAGCCTTATCTGAATCCATGGACTTGGATGTCTGAGCCTGTTTCTTTGGGTTTCTGCAAAAGGTCATTGGCCTAGACGTTGCCCATCGGCTGTAGCTGGTTCATTTCCCCGGGCCTCCCCACTATGTTTCCTGTAGTGGACAGCCTCCTCCTCTCCTGCCTGGCAGTCAGCTCCTTTAGGATGAGATAGTAGCAAACCCCATCCATCAGACAGTTGACGCTGCTCACGCAGGTACTGATGTGGACAAAGTCTCTGAGGGGGTCGATGATGCCCGGCTCCTCCGTGCGGTTATTTGGCCAGGAAGTAGACCAGCGCAGCCACATGATGTGTTCATAGGTGTACTTCTTGAAGGGCAGAGAGAAGATGAGCAGGCTGTCGTTGATGATCAGACTGTTGAGGTACACTGTGGACTCAGTCCATCGACGGATTCCAAAGAGGAGTAGCCACAGAGCAGCCATGTTGAGAGGTAGACCCACCACCACAAATGTGGGGCCATAGATTATCCCCTGGACGAAGCACACTGCACTGTCACACAGTAGCATTTTGCTGCAAACAGATTGCGACATACAATAGGCATCTGGGAAAATGTCATATCACTTTTCACTTATACAAGGTTAATTAAACGTATACAAAATAAATCAATCAGGATGGTGATTGAGCAAGAGTAAAGAGATGGAGATTTAAGCCTCACCGAGATTTAACTGTTGGCTACATGTTGTGTCAACTTGATGGGAAATCCAGTATTAAGTAGTCTCTCTTTCTAGTTAATTGGTTGTTATTGTAAAATGCTACGTTTACCATGTCATTTCTTAATAAATACCTGGGACTGTAAAATAAGGTGGAAGAGCTGTGGCAAAATGATCCGCTCACTTATCATATTGTCTTTTTTTCGTCAAATTTAGGATGCGAAGGCCGAAGCGAGATATACCCTATGTGTTACAGCTTTAACTGACTTTTCATATGAATTCAAGAGAATTAAGCACCGTTGATGCTGCAATCCATATAAGTTGACCTTAGAACTGTAAAGCGATGTTAGAAATCATGAGTCAGAGGCCAAAGGGCAGAGAAGTTGGTCTCTGATTGTGAGATAGTGAAACAGTAACACTTTATTGATGCGGCTAAAAGCACAGTAGCCTGTAAAACATTAAGGATAACTTCCTAATATTGAGTTGCCCCCTCCACTTAAGCCCTCAGAACAGCTTCAATTCATCAGGTCATGGATGCTACAAGGTGTCAAAAGCGTTCCACAGGGATGCTGGCCCATGTTGACTCCAATGCTTCCCACAGTTGTGTCAAGTTGGTTGGATGTCCTCTGGGTGGTGGACCATTCTTGATACACACGGGGAAACTGTTGAGTGTGACAAACCCAGCAGCGTTGCAGTTCTTGACACAAACCGGTGCGCCTGGCACCTACTACCATACTCCATATAAAGGCACTTAAATATTGTGTCTTGCCCGTTCACCCTCTGAATGGCACACATACACAATCCACGTCTCAAGGCTTAAAGATCCTTCTTAAACCTGTCTCCTCCCCTTTCATCTACACTGATTAAAGTGGATTTAACAAGTGGCATCAATAAGGGATCCAAGCTTTCACCTGGATTTACCTGGTCAGTCTGTCATGGAAAGAGCAGGTGTCCTTAATGTTTTGTACACTCAGTGCATATTGTTAGTTATACCCACAGAAATGGATCTGATGCGATTTAGAGGTGAGAGAAAGATGTAAAAGCTCTATAGCAAGGGCATGTAGTGTCAAACGGAGTGGTGAGACTGTTGTCCTCCGCAGCTCAGTTGGTCGAGCACTGGGCTTGAAATACCAGGATAGTGTGTTTGATTCCTGGGACCACCCGTATGTAACATGTATGCACGCATGAGTGTAAGTCGCTTTGGATAGAATAGTCTGCTAACTGGCATATATTGAAGACTCGGGGCTGTGAATGTTACTGTGTCGTGTAAATGTCAAATACGTAAGCTGCACCTCCGCGGTTTTCTAAACTCCTAGGTGGGACAAAGAAAACATTGCGCAATACAGTAAGCCATGAGTATTTGGTTCTCTCTGTGTGCATGTGTGTCCAAGTCGTAATGAGATTTCCCCTGCAACAGGACTGTGGCTGAGCACTGTGCATAATACACAGACAACATCTTGCTACACGGACCATATCACAGCCTGTGATAAGGTCCGTATACAGGAGCAGGGTGTTTTCTGTGTAAAAACCACAGGCTTCTCTGTGCTTCACAGCTGTGGATCCAGGACACCTGTAGAGCTCCAGTTCAGCCCTGTGGTTACATTGACCTACATACACTTAACAGTGAGAAAGAGAAAAGTACAGGGTGAGAGAGGGACATGCAAAGAGAGAAAGGCTTATGACAGGTGTCCTTTAACTAATCAAATAAAGATTGCCAGTGCCAATGGTTACCATGATGCCTGACCTAAGTAGGGCCTGTGTCATGTTAAGCCTACAGACAGAAGCTAAAACAAGAAGCCCCCGAGCTGAGGTCTGTTCAACGCTGGTCCGACCAATCTGATTCCACGCTCCAAGACTGCTTCCATCACGTGGACTGGGATATGTTTCGTATTGCGTCAAACAACAACATTGACGAATACGCTGATTCGGTGAGCGAGTTCATTAGAACATGCTTGAAGATGTCGTTCCCATAGCAACGATTAAAACATTCCCAAACCATAAACCGTGGATTGATGGCAGCATTCACGTGAAACTGAAAGAGTGAACCACTGCTTTTAATCAGGGCAAGGTGACCGGAAACATGACCAAATACAAACAGTGTAGCTATTCCCTCCGCAAGGCAATCAAACAAGCTAAGCGTCAGTATAGAGACAAAGTAGAATCTCGCAATTCAACGGCTCAGACACAAGAGGTATGTGGCAGGGTCTACAGTCAATCACGGATTACAAAAAGAAAACCAGCCCAGTCACGGACCAGGATGTCTTTCTCCCAGGCAGACTAAATAACTTTTTTGCCCGCTTTGAGGACAATACAGTGCCACTGACACGGCAACCAAAACATGCGGACTCTCCTTCACTGCAGCCAAGGTGAGTAAAACATTTAAACGTGTTAACCCTCGCAAGGCTGCAGGCCCAGACGGCATCCCCAGCCACACCCTCAGAGCATGCGCAGACCAGCTGGCTGGTGTGTTTACAGACATATTCAATCAATCCTTATCCCAGTCTGCTGTTCCCACATGCTTCAAGAGGGCCACCAGTGTTCCTGTTCCCAAGAAAGCTAAGGTAACTGAGCTAAACGACTACCGCCCCGTAGCACTCACTTCCGTCATCATGAAATGCTTTGAGAGACTAGTCAAGGACCATATCACCTCCACCCTACCTGACACCCTAGACCCACTCCAATTTGCTTACTGCCCAAATAGGTCCACAGACGATGCAATCTCAACCACACTGCACACTGCCCTAACCCATCTGGACAAGAGGAATACCTATGTGAGAATGCTGTTCATCGACTACAGCTCGGCATTCAACACCATAGTACCCTCCAAGCTCGTCATCAAGCTCGAGACCCTGGGTCTCGACCCCGCCCTGTGCAACTGGGTACTGGACTTCCTGACGGGCTGCCCCCAGGTGGTGAGGGTAGGCAACAACATCTCCTCCCCGCTGATCCTCAACACTGGGGCCCCACAAGGGTGCATTCTGAGCCCTCTCCTGTACTCCCACGACTGCGTGGCCACGCACGCCTCCAACTCAATCATCAAGTTTGCAGACGACACAACAGTGGTAGGTTTGATTACCAACAACGACGAGACGGCCTACAGGGAGGAGGTGAGGGCCCTCGGAGTGTGGTGTCAGGAAAATAACCTCACACTCAACGTCAAACAAAACTAAGAGGATGATTGTGGACTTCAGGAAACAGCAGAGGGAACACCCCCCTATCCACATCGATGGGACAGTAGTGGAGAGGGTAGTTTTAAGTTCCTCGGCGTACACATCACAGACAAACTGAATTGGTCCACCCACACAGACAGCATCGTGAAGAAGGTGCAGCAGCGCCTCTTCAACCTCAGGAGGCTGAAGAAATTCGGCTTGTCACCAAAAGCACTCACAAACTTCTACAGATGCACAATCGCATCCTGTCGGGCTGTATCACCGCCTGGTACGGCAACTGCTCCGCCCACAACCGTAAGGCTCTCCAGAGGGTAGTGAGGTCTGCACAACGCATCACCGGGGGCAAACTACCTGCCCTCCAGGACACCTACACCACCCGATGTCACAGGAAGGCCATAAAGATCATCAAGGACAACAACCACCCGAGCCACTGCCTGTTCACCCCGCTATCATCCAGAAGGCGAGGTCAGTACAGGTGCATCAAAGCTGGGACCGAGAGACTGAAAAACAGCTTCTATCTCAAGGCCATCAGACTGTTAAACAGCCACCACTAACATTGAGTGGCTGCTGCCAACACACTGACTCAACTCCAGCCACTTTAATAATGGGAATTGATGGAAATTGATGTAAAATATATAACTAGCCACTTTAAACAATTCTACTTAATATAATGTTTACATACCCTACATTATTCATCTCATATGTATACGTATATACTGTACTCTATATCATCTACTGCATCTTTATGTAATACATGTATCACTAGCCACTTTAAACTATGCCACTTTGTTTACATACCCTACATTACTCATCTAATATGTATATACTTTACTCGATACCATCTACTGCATCTTGCCTATGCCGCTCTGTACCATCACTCATTCATATATCTTTATGTACATATTCTTTATCCCTTTACACTTGTGTGTATAAGGTTGTAGTTTTGGAATTGTTAGTTAGATTACTCGTTGGTTATTACTGCATTGTCGGAACTAGAAACACAAGCATTTCGCTACACTCGCATTAACATCTGCTAACCATGTGTATGTGACAAATACATTTGATTTGATTTTGTTCGATTTTTTAGGCACAATACAGGAGAAACAGTGAAATGGAGATAGTATCTGAACTTGTCCAACCTGAATTAAAATGTTTCCTCTTCCTTTTTAAAGCTTTGCTACGTTATGCTGTATTGAACACAACCCAGAGGAGACAGATTTTGTCAACTCTTCATTGCCATGTCAAATGTTTCATTTTCCTTTTTAAACATTTTGTTGCGTTATGCCCTGCTGAACGCAACCCAGATGAGACAGCTTTTTGTCAACTCTTCCTTTCCATGCAAAATTTTTGTATTTCAGTTGACTACATTTAAAGTAAAGGGTACTTGATTCCACCCAGGCTCCTCTTTCTGGGAAGAATTGAGCCCTAAACATGTGCCTTCTCTTTATTCTTCCTTTCGCAGTGTATTCGTCTTTCCTCTAAACTTTCTATACCATCCCACCCACCCACACACATACACACACACACTCAATCACCTTGAGGCTATTTAAAAAAGAAGTGTGTCAGTGCCTCTATTTAAGCTTGTGGATTTTGATTATAACTTTGTTTATGTTTATGTCTATAGGGGAGAAGGGATACTTGGATACATCAAAAAGACAGTGTGACCTTCCATGAGACTTTGGGGTAGATCGGGGGTTGTAGAAAATGTTGTTTTTAGACATTAGATCTACTTGCCTGACACATTTATCTCTATTATTCTGATGTGTGTGTGTGTGTGTGTGTGTGTGTGTGTGTGTGTGCATGCAGTGTTGGTGTGCAAGCTTGTGTGTGTGCCTGTATGTGTACAGTGTGTAAGGCATGCCTGTGTGCGTGTGTGTGTGTGCGTGTGTATGTCTGTCAATGGCACAAAGGTTTGTAACATAACAGGGAGGTTCCCTAATTCCTCTCCCTTTCTTCCCTATTAATCGCAGCGGGACGAGGCACTAAGTGAAGGAAGTGTGTGGGAGCAGATATGGATAGTAAAGACTTTTCCTCCTACTTCTCCTACGCCGCCTGTAACTTATCTCTTGCACAGACAAGAGTGAGAGAGAGTTGTCTCTCTCCACCCACACACACACACACACACACACACACACACACACACACACAATCACTGTCCCTCGAGTCCTAATGAGGTAAAAGCACGTGTGTTGTTGTACCTAACCCTCTTTGTCCACACTAAAATGAGCCCTGCCCATCAGGGCCCATAATTTTTTTTTAGGACTTAGGACGTTAATTAGTTCTGTATGACCATTGTTTGAATGACATAATTAGAGACTATGGTCATGCTGTATATCAGAGACTAACGTTTGGAGAGACAGAATAGTGTTACAGTGTGTGTGTGCGGTGAGTTGCCGGGTGCATTTCCGGCAGTATGCAGGTGTGTCAATATGTCGCCCCTGTTCCCAATCAACCACACACACACACCACACACTTGCTCTGATGAAGTCACATCTACTACTACGGTGACAGTCAAGCTTTCAGTAGAACCACTGTAAGGGGAATTTCACAAGAGGAGGCCTCAAAACCAAAGGCTCTTGAACGTGCACATGTAATGATGATCGGCATTGACCTACTCAAAGTGTTTTGTGTGTGTGTGTGTGTGTGTGTGTGTGTGTGTGTGTGTGTGTGTGTGTGTGTGTGTGTGTGAATAGTAAACAAACAAAAATTTGACCAACTGGGGACATTTTGTTGGCCCCCGCAAAGTCAAATGCTACTTCTAGGGGGTTTAGGGTCAAGGTTAGAATTCGTGTTAGGGTTAGAATTAGGTTTAGGGTTAGGAGCTAAGGTTAGTTTTAAGGTTATGGTTAGGAGCTAGGGTTCTGTTTAGGGCTAGGTTTAAGGTTAGGTTTTTGGGTTAAGGTTAGGGTTAGGGTTAGGGTGTACAGTGTGTTAGGTTTAGGGTTAGGTTTAGGGTTAGGGGTTAGGGAAAATAGGATTTTGAATGGGACCAAATTGTGTGTCCCCACAAGGTTAGCTGTACAAAACTGTGTGTGTGTGTTTGTTTAACTATCCGTGCGGGTACACAAAGTCCTCACGAGGATAGTATAAGGAGGAGAATTTGAACAAGTGGAGACATTTTGTTAATATGGTTAGATTTAGGGTTTGGAGTTAGGGTTAGGTAATTTTGTGCATGCATAATAATGATTTGTGTCTAAAAATCCTTTGTAGCTGCTCAAAAGTTATTTCCTGCTGCTTTCTTGGTAATATTGTCTTAGTGTGTTTTAGAGTTAGTGTGGTTTGTTTTTTTCTGAAGGGTCTAAGAGTTACACTGTCAACCACAGACATCCAGGTGCTGTCTACTGCTCTTATCTCCAAGAGAGGAAGAGACAAGGCAAAACACAGACACCGACACACAAAGAAGTAATGGAAAATAGCTAAAAGGAAATAGGCATTATGCCAGGGTAACTGTAAGGGTAACTGTAACAGAACAACTGATGTAATAGGACAGTATATTAGTACATCTAGCTAAAATCGTAACTACTGCTAAATCTGTTGTCCAAGTGAAGACAAAGGGATGAGTATTGCATAACTGCATGCACTTAGCCAAGATTGTCCTAATCTCTAAGTGTTGCGGAAAAGGCGTCAACAGATGTATTCCTCTGACACATGATAGTATTGTTAGAGGTGTGTGTATGTGTGTTCATGTGTGTGTGCATACTGCGTGACTTAGCGAGTGTTATGTGTGCACACAATGTATGGCTTTGAATCAGTATTTCCAGGTACAGTATGAACACATGCTTGTATCCCACCTAACGATGATGACATTATTTTATTTCCAGCCCACCCACACAGGGCACTGTGGTCTGTCGTGTACATGCCTGTGTGCTTCGCGCGTATGCGTACCCTTGAGCGAGTGTTTGTTTTTTATCCACTACTTTTCTCCAGGTAGTTTTAAAAAGGCTTAACACACCAGGGACAAAGATATCCGGCTTTAGTTAACCTGATGACCTAAGTCCAAATACTTCAGCTGATCGAGACATAGGTGGAGCTATTATTTCTGAGGCAGGAAATTCTCATTTGAAGCTCGAATGAAATGACTGAATCAATGAATCAATGAATTAAACTGCTTTTTATATAATTACCTCTCGTCGTATTTACCTCTGTCAAACAATGTTCGTAAACTCCCCATCACGCCCTCTCAATCTTCCTTCCCATCCCTCTCTCTCTATTTTTGTTTTCTCTCTTTCTCTCTCTCTCTATCCTTCAATTCAGGCCGTATCCCAATACCCGCCAAAAAAGCCAAAACTTTAAACCCACTTCCCTATACAGCTGTTCCTTTGCCTCATGTTGCACATTCTTTCATTCTTTAGGGCTCTGGCTGTCAGGGACCCATTACTCGCTTTCCTGCTGTGTGTGTGTGTGTGTGTGTGTGTGTGTGTGTGTGTGTGTGTGTGTGTGTGTGTATTTGTGTGTGTGTGTGTGTGTGTGTGTGTGTGTATTTGTGTGTGTGTGTGTGTGTGTGTGTGTGTGTGTGTGTGTGTGTGTGTGTTTTCGGGCTATGTAACAGTCTGAGAGGGACGTAGACTCTGACAGACAACCCACAGCTGCATGGAGTCAACCCCCAACACATACACACACACCGTGTGTTCCCCAGCTGTTTGTCTCTGGCTAATTACTTCAATGCCGCTCCTTTTGCCCCCTTATCCCTCCCCTGTATCCTATAAGCACCTTCCTGCTCCGTCTATTTTTAGATATATCCAGACAAGATGTGGGAGAGAGATGGGTAGGGAGAGAGGGAAATAAGGAGAAAAAGAGTGGGAGAGACACCCCATTAGGGCCAATCACGACAACCACTGGTCGCAAATTCTCAGTCAATGCCTTCCTTCGGCTTTCCTTCCTCCCTTCCCTCTTCTCACTCCTTCTCCCCCACCCTTAGGCTAATGGCCAATCTTTAAAAAGGGCTTTAGTTTCTGAGATACCCATTTCAAAATGTTTGTCCTTTAGCGGACACTCTTATCCAGAGCAACTTACTGTATATGACCAATTAGGGTTAAGTGCCTTGCTCAAGGGCACATCGGGAGATTTTTCGCCTAGTCGGCTCGGGGATTCAAACCAGCAACCTTTCGATTACTGGCTCAACCCTCTTAACCGCTTGGCTACACTCTTAGAAAAAAAAGGTTCCAAAAGGTTTCTTTGGCCGTCCCCATAGGATAACCCTTTTTGGATTCCTGTAGAACCCTCTGTGGAAAGGGTTCAACATGGAACCCAAAATAGTTCTACTTGGAACCAAAAGGGAAAGGGTTCGACCTGGAACCTAAAAGGGTTCTTCAAAGGGTTCAGCCGAATAACCCTTTTAGGATCTAGAAGTATACCTGCTGCCCCGTTGTTATATCCCTACCTGAGATATGACAAAGCACAGCCATGTTTTTCCGTATCTCTAAGGTTTCCCATATATGAAATTGATGCTTGTATAAAAATGTTTTACAGCCAAAGTAAATTGATAGATAGTGTGACACACACCATTAACTCAAACAGTGCAGAAGAATGCACCTAAGCTCATGTAACCCAAAACTGCAAGCTCTGATATTGAAAAATGTGGAATACAAGTAGTCAGTTGTCTGCCCTACTGTACATAAACAAACAAACATCATTAGGATATCTTAATGCATCTTGGAAATATGTACTTGTATGCCACCTCGGGGACGACTGTGTGATCACGTTCTTTGCAGACAATGTGAGTAAGACAGGTCAACATTCACAAGGCCGCAGGGCCAGACGGATTACCAGGACGTGTACTCCGAGCATGTGCTGACCAACTGGCAAGTGTATTCACTGACATTTTTAACCTCTCCCTGTCTGAGTCTGTAATACCAACATGTAAGCAGACCAACATTCAAGCAGACCACCATAGTCCCTGTGCCCAAGAACACTAAGCTAACCTGCCTAAATGACTACTGACCCATAGCATTCAGGTCTGTAGCCATGAAGTGCTTTGAAAGGCTGGTCATGGCTCACATCAACACCATTACCCCAGAAACTCTAGACCCACTCCAATTTGCATTCCCAACATATCCACAGATGATGCAATCTCTATTGCACTCCACACGCCCTTTCACACCTGGACAAAAATAACACCTATGTGAGAATGCTAGTCATTGACTACAACTCAGCGTTCAACACCATAGAGCCCTCAAAGCTCATCACTATGCTAAAGACCCTGGGACTGAACAACTCCCTCTGCAACTGGATCCTGGACTTCCTGACGGGCAGCCCCCAAGTGGTAAGGGTAGGTAACAACACATCCGCAATGCTGATCCTCAACACGGGGGCCCCTCAGGAATACGTAATCAGTCTCCTCCTGTACTCCCTGTTCACTCATGACTGCATGGCCAGGCCAGGCACGACACCAACACCTTCATTAAGTTCGCTGATGACACAACAGAGGTAGGCCTGATCACCAACAATGATGAGACAGCTTATAGAGAGAAGGTCAGAGACCTGGCAGTGTGGTGCCAGGACAACAACCTCTCCCTCAACGTGATCATGACTAAGGAGATGATTGTGAACTACAGGAAAAGGAGGACCGAGCACACCCCCTTTCTCATCGACGGGGCTGTAGGGGAGCAGGTTAAGAGCTTCAAGTTCCTTGGTGTTCACATGACCAACAAACTAACATGGTCCAAGCACACCAAGACAGTCGTGAAGAGGGCATGACAAAACCTATTCCCCCTCAGGAGACTGAAAAGATTTGGCATGGGTCCTCAGATCCTCAAAAGGTTCTACAGCTGCACAATCGAGAGCATGTCAAAGACTCCAGCCACCCTAGTCATAGACTGTTTTCTCTGCTACCGCACGGCAAGTGGTACCGGAGCTCCAAGTCTAAGTCCGGGAGCCATTTGAACAGCTTCTACCCCCCAAGCCATAAGACTGCTGAACATCTAGTCATTTGGTTACCCCCCCCTATCTTTTGCGCTGCTGCTACTCTCTGTTATTATCTATGCATAAGTCACTTTAATAACTCTACCTACATGTATATATTACCTCAATTGCCTCGACTGGCCGGTGCCCCCGCACATTGGCTCTGTACCGGTACCCCCCTGTATATAGTCTTGCTATTGTTATTTTACTGCTGCTCTTTAATTATTTGTTACTTTATTTCTTATTTTTTAGGTATTTTTCTTAAAACTACATTGTTGGTTAAGGGCTTTGCAAGTAAACACTTTCACTGTAAGGTCTACACCTTTGGTGCATATAACAAATACAATTGGATTTGATTTTGATACAATCGGAAGTATCCACTATGAATATTTATGATGAATGCAAATTTCACTGTTTGGTAGCTGTTCAATAGGCAACTTCCAAGTAAAATTTGCTCTCATTCAGTGCTGTATGGTCCTGCCTGACAAAAATGCATACAGTTACACATGTTTAAAAAAAATGTTGTGGCTATTGTACATCAGCTCTTAAGTAAGTAGGCTTCAGAGTGGCACAACGGTCTAAGGCATTGCATCTCAGTGTTAGAGGCGTCACTACAGACCCTGGTTCAATTCCAGGCAGTATCACAACCAGCAGTGATTGGGAGTCCCATTGGGTGGTGCACAATTGGCCCAGTGTCGTCCGTGTTAGGGTTTGGCCGTCATTGTATATAATAATGTGTTCTTAACTGACTTGCCTAGGTAAATACAGAAGTGGTCTCAGACACTAAAAACTGTGATTTTTCTTCCAGTCAAAGGTTACACTGTGGATTTGATATGTTTAGCACCTACTCTTGCAATTAGGGGCCCCGCTAGATTTAAA
Organism: Oncorhynchus mykiss; assembly: GCF_013265735.2. Taxonomy (NCBI): domain Eukaryota; kingdom Metazoa; phylum Chordata; class Actinopteri; order Salmoniformes; family Salmonidae; genus Oncorhynchus; species Oncorhynchus mykiss. The sequence goes on along the minus strand of NC_048581.1, from coordinate 45,202,639 downwards.
TCCAAATCCAATATTGCGTCCAAAATCAAATATGGCTGCCACATTAAGATTAAATAGTGGTGTAGTCACATGTATATGTACAGTACCAGTCAAATATTCGGACACATCGACTCATTCAAGGGTTTTTCTTCATTTGTACTGTTTTCTACATTGTAGAAAAGTAGTTGACATCAAAACTATTAAATAACACATATGGAATCATGTAGTAACCAAAAATATGTTAAACAAATCAACATTTTAGATTTTAGATCCTTCAAAGTAGCCACCCTTTGCATTAATGACTGATTTGCACACTCCTGGCATTCTCTCAACCAGCTTCATGAGGAATGATTTTCCAACAGTTTTGAAGGAGTTCCCACATATTCTGAGCACTTGTTGAAGGCTTTTCCTTCACTCTGCAGTCCAACTCATCCCAAACCATCTCGATTGGGTTGAGGTCGGGTAATTGCTGAGGCCAGGTCATCTGATGCAGCACTTCATCCCGCTCCTTCTTGGTCAAATAGCCCTTACACAGCCAGGAGGTGTGTTGGGTCATTGTCCTGTTGAAAAACAAATGAAGGAGACAAATACTTCACGGTGGGAACCACACATACGGAGATCCTCTGTTCACCTACTCTGCATCTCACAAAGACACGGCGGTTGGAACCAAAAATATGGACTCATCAGACCGAAGGACAGATTTCCACGAGCCTAATGTCCATTGCTCGTGTTTCTTGGCTCTTCAGTTTTGTTGGAAAGGTAAGAGTTAACACTGAAGAGAAAAACATATCCAAACAGGATTTTTCTTTGCTGGTCTCTGGGGAGATAAACCTAGCTAGCCAAGTCAGCCATTGGCTAGGCCATCAGAAGCTAGATAAAGCCATCTGCCATTCAACTGTATTAAGGCAAAATTTTGGAGTAACAGTGGAATCTACCAATCACATTTTGAATTAATGGATGGGACCATTTTTACAAAAATGTATGGGAACTTCTGCCTTCTCGAAGGCCAACAGGTCACTGCACAATAACAAGCAGTAGTTTTCCCACGGTCTAGGTGGCTAGCTAGTTTTTGTTGTTGGCTAGTTTTCAGCGGCTGCAGCAGGTGTTATCAAAGAGGATGTTATTGCTAATTTGTTAGCTTCTCCCTTATCAAGTATAACTTTCAACAAGATGACACGTTTCAAATGATTATCATCTGGTGAGTGGAACTGTGTTTTTTATCATTGAAAAAAACATTGTTGCCTTTAAAGTGTAACTTTTTTTGTTACGGCTCGAAGTCCGTAACAAAAAGGGAGACAACGTGGAGGTAAGGAATAACAAAAATATATTTTCTTAACTGAAGTAACCTAATACAATCAACAATGGTGTGTGTAGTCAGTAATCAGCAGTGTAAGTGAGTGGATGCGTGCATAGATGTGATAATGAGTGGTGTTGAAAGGTGCCAAAGCAAACAAACAAAGCGGCCACAAAAATGCCACAACCAAAATCTATCATTGTGTCTGCATGGAGAGAGTCTCCTCGATGAATGGGGAAGAGGTGTATTTATCCCGGGACACACCCAGGCCCAGGTGTGTCCCATGTCGCTGGCGACCCTCCCAGCTCTGCTCACCGACATCCTGTTAAGGAAAACAAGAGCAAAGAGAAAGAATTCAGCAGACAGAGTGGGAGGATCGTCACAATTTTAGCAACATTTTCTGACAAGCAACGATGTAGATAAAGTCCTTTCCACGTTTTCATAAATTCTTAGAATGCTTTGGAATTTAGTATACTTAAGGCCTTTGTGAAAATTCTATAACAATATACAGTAGAGTGGGAAAGCAGCCATGTGTTTGGACAATTAATAGTCACTGCAGTAAATAAAACAGAAGAAAAAAAACATCTGTCTTGTTCAGGACCGGACTCTACACAGCCCGGTGCGCTATAGCCAATCAGAGCCATCATAAGCCTGTATACAAAGAAGCCATTTGCCACACGAGCCTGCTATCATTTTCTTTGAATCGTACTGTGTATTTACAGGCAGTTGCAACAGTGTGACTTTAGATCATTAGAACGCATTTGCCAAAAGCCACAAAATACACCTGAATAGATTTCTAAAAATATGTAATTACATTTGGGAACTTTACAGTTCCATTGATCAAACAACCATGAAAATGTAGTCTCTCTCTCAGTAATGCACATCAACAACAACTAATGCTAACCAGAGCAAGATGAGCTAAAAATCTAACGAAGGAACATTAGATAAACCTTCTCATACTTTTTCAGCTAGTTGGCCGTCAAAATTGCACTGATAAATGATAGGGAATTTTAGCCTCCCCATTCTTCTGCAGCTTGCCTGCTAATGCATGCTTGTCCCAACCAAGCACCCAAGCTAACTGGCTAAAGTTAGCTAGCTTGCTGGCTAGCTACTTCCAGACACATATGAGCTGGTTAGGCTGAGCTGGTTAGGCTGTTTACATGTTATCTAGAGCGTTCTTGACTTTCTATTACTTTTCCCCCCCACATTTACAGACACCGGTCATATTCAGCGGGAGTTGAGCATTCGTAAATTCATCAGTGGTTCTGCGCTCTGGCACACTCAGGCGAGGGTGCCCTGAAATCGGAGTAGATAGCCAGAGCGAATTTGCGAACCCAAGTGATATGCTAACTGGATAACAGTCATTCAAGTTCTTGCTAGCTATTTTACCTTTATTTAACCAGGCAAGTCAGTTAAGAACAAATTCTTATTTTCAATGACGGCCTGGGAACAGTGGGTTAACTGCCTGTTCAGGGGCAGAACGACAGATTTGTACCTTGTCAGCTCGGGGGTTTGAACTCGCAACCTTCCGGTTACTAGTCCAACGCTCTAACCATTAGGCTACCCTGCCGCCCCACTGACTACTGTCAGTTAACATTTCAACTCTTCTGTTTTGGCACCCAGCTGACCACCGAGGCTGAAGGGAAAATCAATGACATCCTCCTAGCAGCTAGCTAGCTATCTAGCTAACATCAGGCTCTGTGTTTTTAGCTTGCTATATAAATATATATGCTAGCCTATTAGCCACATTATGACTGACTTGTGATCATTGCCCTTGCTAATTTGATCGGATTGACATTGACATATTTGGCCTGGTGAAGCGGTTTATTCCGCTGACTGAATGGAAGCTGATAATTATGAGTTTTTTACTCCGCTGGTCTGCTGGTCTCAGGAAGAATTTGCGAGTCCTTACTGTCCGAGACCGGGTCAAGACCGAGTACAAATGTATCCGACACCAATATAAGACGAGACACTCAATATGTGATCTTGAGACCGGACTGGAGTACTACAACACTGGTCTATGACCTAGCTACACTCTAAGTAACCTGAGGTCACCCTCAGAGGTTCTGTCACTCTCCACATCTCCTGCTGGACATGCCCCAGTAGTCCGTAATCAATGCCAACCACCCACAGTTAATATAGGCCAAAGTATCATCCTACCTGACTTCCAAAGGAATATAAAGAAATATGTTGGATGTGACCTTCAAGACCTTTTGCCACATTCAACATTAAAAAAATCCACCCACGGGCCAATTAGGCATTAGAAAGATCGCATTAGCAAGTCTTTTTGTGACAGCCTATTCACAAACTTTCCTTCACAACCAGCTGTGCAAGCTGGTCAGACCCCATAACTACAACCACCACTGGCTACTTTGTCTCCTCACCCTTTAGGACTCACTCATGTCCTGGACACCTCGAGACTTTGAATCAACCTTGCACACTTAGTTTTAGTGGGATAAAAGGGCTGTACTAAAGTAGCTGACTGTTGTATTACATGCTTACCAGACCACACGTGTGCGTGCATCCACGTGCGCCATCGTGCGCATGTTGATTTTGTCAACCCTCACCAGATGTGATCAGAACACGCATGTTGAAATATCAAAACAAACTCTGAACCAACTATATTAATTTGGGGACAGGTCGAAACACATTAAACATTTATGGCTATTTAACTATCTAGCTTGCTTTTGCTATCAAATTTGGCCTGGGATATAAACATTGTTATTTTACCTGAAATGCACAAGGTCCTCTACTCCAACAATTAATCCACAGATAACATGGAAAACGTTTGTTTCTAGTAATCTCTCCTGCTTCAGGCTTCTTCTTCTTCAGACTTTATATGGAGGTTGGCAACCAACTTTAATGTGCATTACCACTACCGACTGGACTGGAGTGTGGACCTCAGTTCATCTTTCAATCACCCACGTAGGTATTTGCTCCTAAAAACCAATGAGGAGCTGGCACGTGGGTATATGCTCCTAAAAACCAATGAGGAGATGGGAAATGTGTGGTCAGCATGCTACGGTTGCTTTCCTGTAACTTGGTTACACTACTGTGTGTTTGTTATTATATTTTGTGGAATTGCCCATTGTTAAAATGCTGTAAGTGTGTGAATAAGATTAAAACATGAACACACATTGAACAACTAGTTTGCTTCAATTATTCAAACACAACAGAGGCATGGCAGTGCCACTCATAGTCCTAGATATACCAAAAGCCTTATGAAACCATCTTAAAGAAGGAATAACATAATACAAAATGAATAAGGGCTACTTATATGCAGTCGAAGGTGTTTGAATGTAAATTATGTTGGCCAAAGGGTCTTTATAGGCATGACTCTCATTTACAAAATTAATATTTACTGGTGTTTTAACTTCTATTAGATTTTGGCCACCATATTGGATTTGAGGCAAATTACGTAATTGCAAGACTAGAGCCTAATGATACAAAATCATTTAAGGAATCTTGGATGCCCAAAAATGTAATTTCTATGTCTGACACCAATTGTTTCCCTTAGAGCCGATTACAATAGCCACAATAGCCACAACATTAAAAAAAACTAAGTTTTACTGTATCCATTTTTGTCAGGTTGTGTTTCGTTACATCTAGGGTAAGGTTATCTCATTTATGGGGCCTTGCCACTAGCCTACCTCCTCCAAACTCCTATTACAGACATAGTCTTCAGGTAATAGACTGGGAATTATAAACAAAGGAAAAAAAAGTGCTAACATAGAAAGCAGTCCGACAAATAACGCAATTAGCTTTTTGTTTGGTCTGGCTGGACGGCCCCTGACCTTTCAGGAAACACTCACTTCCTGTATGTCCCGTCGTCGCTGGAAAGGTTGGCTCGCCGGGCCGGGCGGCTGATTGAAAGCTAAAAAACACTCAGAAAATTCCTGAAAGTGTGTGTGTGTGTGTGTGTGTGTGTGTGTGCGTGTGTGTGTGTGTAAGTGTGTGTGTGTGTGTGTGTGTGTGTGTGTGTGTGTGTGTGGGCGCGCATGTGTGTATGTTTATTCACAGTGTACATCTTTTACTTGAGTAGTGGACCTTTTACTGAATCATGATAACACAAAGTCATGTTTTCATAGAGTTTTCATCTACCGTGAATCTAAACTAGTTCTCCAGATGAAGTCGCCATCATCTCCTCCTAATCCTCCTCCTCCCACTGATCTTCACGGTGTTGTTACCACCACGCGTGCCTCATATTTCCAGATGATGCGGATCACAGAGTTGTGTTTTTTTCAGGAATAGAATATAGTAAATTTCCAGTTTCATGCCATGTATCATTTACAGTTATCATCCAACATGGATATATCTCAACTGTATCCTCTCCTCATCCTCCTCATCCTACTGATCTTTAGGGTCTTGTATCGGCCTACGCGTGCCTCATGTTTCCAGATGATGCAGATCCCACTGTACTCCTCAAGGACTCCTTAACCTGCTTCCTGTCAGCATTGACGTATTTTTCGCCTTCTTTTCTCTCTCTATTGGAAAATGAATAATTTAGCCATTTGTAATAACTTAACCATAGCCCTCAGGGTTTCCAGATCGCAGTGAATGCGTTACATTGTGTCGGGGGTACAACCAGTGCATTTGCAAAGAGGTTGTATCAGTTGCAGACGCCTTCTCTTGCTCATGGTAACAGACACATATGCACGCAACAAATTGCTAACAGTTGGGACACACAATGGACAAAACACATCCAGTAGTGAACCCCTTTGTACATCTAAATATATCTGTAAAGCAACATAATTATTTTTACATTAGGCCTTGATAGATTTTTCCCTTTGTAACCCGAACTTTAGTGAGGCAATTTGACTTTGTTTATTTTGTCCATGATTTAGGGCAGGGTTTGGCAAAACCTTGCAAAACATTGGTCCGGGTTTTGTTCCGGCCAGGCAGTAGCACAACTTATTCTCCTCATCAACTAATCATAGTCTCCAGTCAAGCTTTTGAGGAGTTGAAGGAAGCCTGTCATAAGCAGGCGAAGAATGGTGTAGTTCATTTCACAATGTTAGCACACTAACAGTACACTTGGTAAATGTGGTGATGGGTATTCAGAACACAGCTGCTGTAACTCAACTGGCCACATGAACCATGTCCCCACCAATCTTCGCACACTTACAGTGCCTTCGGAAAGTATTCAGACCCTTTTGCCTTTTCCCACATTTTGGTAGGTTACAGCCTTATTCTAAAATGGATTATATTGGTTTTTTCCCCCTCATCAGTCTACACACAATACCCCATAACGACAAAGCAAAAATAGGATATTAGACATTTTGCTAATTTATTCAAAATAAAATTTAAAAAATATAACATTTACATAAGTATTCAAACCCTTTATTCGGTAGTTTGTTGAAGCAGCGATTATAACCTTGAGTCATCTTGGGTATGACGCTTCAAGCTTGGTACACCTTCTTCCCATTCTTCTCTGCAGATCCTCTCAAGCGCTGTCAGGTTGAATGGGGAGCGTTGCTGCACACCTATTTTCAGGTCTCTCCAGAGATGTTCAATTGGGTTCAAGTCCGGGCTCTGGCTGGGCCACTCAAGGACATTCAGAGACTTGTCCCGAAGCCACTCCTACATTATCTTGGCTGTGTGCTTAGGGTTGTTGTTATGTTGGAAGGTGAACCTTTGCCCCAGTCTTAGGTCCTGAGTGCTCTGGAGCAGGTTTTCATCAAGGATCTCTCTATACTTTGCTCTGTTCATCTTGCCCTCGATCTTGACTAGTCTCCCAGTCCCTGCCGCTGAAAAACATTTGCATAGCATGATGCCACCACCATGCTTCACTGTAGGGATGGTGCCAGGTTTCCTCCAGAAGTGATGCTTCGCATTCGGGCCAAAGAGTTCAATCTTGGTTTCATCAGACCTGAGAATCTTGTTTCTCATGGTCTGAGAGTCTTTAGGTGCCTTTTGGCAAACTCCAAGCGGGCTGTCATGTGCCTTTTACTGAGCAGTGGCTTCCGTCTGGCCACTCTACAATAAAGGCCTGATTGGCGGAGTGCTGCAGAGATGGTTGTCATTCTGGAAGGTTCTCCAATCTCCACAGAGGAACTCTAGAGCTCTGTCAGAGTGACAATCGGTTTCTTGGTCACCTCCCAAGACCATTCTCCTCCGATTGTTCTGTTTGGCTGGGCGGCCAGCTCTATGAAGAGACTTGGTGGCTCCAAACGTCTTCCATTTAAGAATAATGGAGGCCAAGGTGTTCTTGGGGACCTTCAACGGTGCAGATATTTTTGGGTACACTTCCCCAGATCTGTGCCTCGACACAATCCTGTCTCGGAGCTCTACGGAAAATTCCTTTGACCTCATGGCTTCGTTTTTGCTCTGACATGCACTGTCAACTGTGGGACCTTACATAGACAGGTGTGTGCCTTTATAAACAATTTCCAATCAATTGAATTTACCACAGGTGGACTCCAATCAAGTTGTAGAAACATCTCAATTATGATCAATGTAAACAGGATGTACCTGAGCTCAATTTAGAGCCTTATAGCAAAAGATCTGAATAGTTTTGTAAATAAAGTATTTCTGTTTTTAATTTTTTTATACGTTTGCAAACAGTTCTAAAAACCTGTTTTTGCTTTGTCATTATGGGGTATTCTGTGTAGATTGCTGAGGATGTTTTATTTATTTAATCAATTTTAGGATAAAGCTGTAACGTAACAAAATGTGATAAGGTAAAGGGGTCTGAATACTTTACGAAGGCACTGTAAACGATAATAGGAGGAGGATTTTCCCCTTTGTAAACCTCCCACGCTTCTTCACGAGTATTCCTTTAGATTAATAACAGTATACCATAATAAACATATTTTTCATAAGGTCACTCCTTATTATGATTTGCATATGTTGTAGGCTATAGTTTTACATTACTTGTTCTGTTCATGCAATTAGAGCTTAAATGTATTTTTGTAGCTCACCTTCTTGACCCTGTAATTATGACAATACTGTACACAGAGCAAATGGACAAGATTCTAGTCAACATTCTGCTCATGGAACTTATTTGTTTGGAGAGGATTTGAAACCAGGGGGGAAGCCTAACCAAGAATCATTTTGCTTCGCCAAGAAAACAAAATGTCAGAACCCACAAACACGCGTCCCCTTTGGTCAGTGTGTTTTCCCAAAGGATGGAGTTACAGTTGGACGGCTAGCTAATCCATGGTGGCTAGCGCCGTAGCGCAGAGAGCCAGACCACAGGCCCAGGTCACGCGAGTTCTCAACCTTTGCCACTTCTCCTATTATCCCTCCAAGGGAACAGTGGCTGTTTCAGTCGACTGACAGAGGAAGTCTAAGGTCATGTGCCACCTTCAAACAAACACATGAATCCACAATAACATTGCTAATGTTAGCATTAGCACGGTACCTGGTGTTAATTAACCAAGCATAGTCTAGTGTCACCTAGCCTTAACACGGCAGTTGTTGTTGACTTGTTTTGTCTGGTTCGTTCTGTCCTTGAGTTCTGTCTGGTGGGGCTAGAGTTGTTTTGATAGGTGAAATGAAAGCATAATGTTGATTCATTAAAGAAAAGGAAAAATTAAGGCGGTCAAGTGTTTACTTCCATGGTGTTGTAGCCTACATGTCCTTGGTGTGCACTGCTTCTGAAGTGTGTGCATGCAGAGATGTATTAATGTGCTTGTGTGGGTGCATGTGTGTGCGACCAAGTCAAGCTTTATCCTTCGTAATCCATAACCAGAGCACCACTGAGGATCATCTACAGTAGTATTCATATTCCTACATTAACTTCCTACATTTCCTCAGTTGCCTCTCTGAAAGTATTTTTACTCTCAGTTTGAAGCAAAGATTTATTTATAAACCAATAATTTCAGCAATTCCAGGTCCAACCACTACTTAAAGCTCTGAATCTCCTCCTGCCTCAATTGTTTTTTCCATATCACCCACATCCTCCCCATTTTCCTATCATTAACTTTCACTCAAGCTGAAATCGAATCAGTGAAAAATTTCGGTTTGTGTTTGTGATTACAGAGAATGGCCCATTTGTGTCTTTACACTGCCACTGTACGTTGTTACCATAGTAACATTGCATTTCAGAAAGCAGGATCAATAAGCTAGCCAGCTAACTTTGATAAACACTTAAATTAAACTAAAGTTGAACGTGGGTTATACAGAGTCAGTTAGGCCATGCCATGTCCATATTAATTTAATATTTCTCTGTTAACTAGGACAGATCAGGCTTTTCAGTAATGATCTGGTTAACCTATTGGCAAATCCAGCTGTGCATTGCCCACCAAAGCCTCCCTCCCAGACACATTCTATGTTCGCTTCGAGGCAGACAATACTGAGCAATCCAGGAAGAATCTTGCTGCTCCGGGCGACCAGGTGCTTTCGCACTCTGAGGCTGATGTGAGGATAACTCTCAAAAGAGTGAATACTTGGACTTCCGGCAATAGCAAAGCTCTAACAAGACGCGTCTGCATATCGTCCTCAAACTTTTGACATTTTTTAAGGCATTTTGACAGGGTTGTCCTGTTTGTTAATAGTGAGTTGGAAGTTAATACGTCTCTTTTATCACCAAAACAAAAGGCATGGAAAGGCATGGAAAGGTTCCCCCTCTGTCCGCCCTTCATCAGCCTCAGTGGATTCTAGCTCGGAAGAAGCACCAGCATGGTTCAGAATGGAGATGGACAAGGGTATAAAAAACATTGAAGAGACACTTTCTCAACGCCTCATCAAAATGTATGTTCTGGTCGATAAACTCCACGAAGACCAGAAAGTCACAAAGGGACGAGTTACACAAAGTTAGAAAAATACCATGCTGACCACCATGCTGCCATCCTGGACGTCCACGAGGATGTGGATCAAAAGTACAAGATGTTGGAAGATGCCATTTATAAACTCGAGGAGCAATTAGAATCTTATAAACATTTCCAAAGGCTCTCGAATTTGAGCGCCTTTGTACAGGAATGGATTCCCAAAATCCTGGATCTACCCCTTCCGCGCACCCACTGGAAATTGAGAGGGCCAATCACACACCACGGAGGCGGCTGCCTGGCCAGGTTGCACCCAGGGCAATTGTCATTAAATTGCTACGGTCCCAGGACACTGTCCGCATCCTATCTGCTGCCCGAGCAAAGGGAGAGTTCAAGTACGGAGATGCCAGAATCATGACCTTTCCGGGTCTTTCATCCATACTTCACAAGGTCTGCGCTAGCCAGCGACTTTGTGGATCGAAATCAAGAATGGTGAGTGCACATTTGAGGGTGAACTCAGGACGATGCTGATTGTTTAACTTATTGTCCCTATTTCAAATTTGAGGGATGATAGTTATTGTCTGGAAAAGGTTTCCATTTATTCATCGCAGCTTGATATCTTTTTTCCTGTGCCGCTTGGGTGCGTTTGTGGTCATCACTTTTGTTACTTGCATGGCACACGTTTCAGAGCGCCTTGGGGAATGTCGTTTGGTTGACATTTGAGTATGCGGGTAGGCGCGGCTGGTGACCATGAACGCATCCTCTGTGTTTTTGGGGGGTTTTGATGGAGACATGCTCATGTGGGGATAAATAGTCCGGTCATTTTTGTTTCCAATGTTTGTCGCTGTTTTGTTTCCATTTTTGTTTCCATTTTTGTTTCCATTTTTGTTTCCATTTTTGTTTCCAATGTTTGTCGCTTTGATTCACATTTTATTTTGTGACTCGACTGACAACATTTTCATGTTATAGGGAACAGTCAATGCACTTTTATGCACTATACGTATCATTTAGAATTAACCTAATTTGGGTGATGCTATGCATAACAAGTACATGTAGCTTAAAGACTGGCATCTAATGGTATGTTTTTTTTAACTGTAATAACTATACATTTATGACACTTAACATTAGGGGTACTAAATTCCCAGTCAAGTGCAAGTGCATTCTGATTCATCTAAAGCAGCATAAGGTTGATATAGCTCTTTTTCAGGAGACACACCCGACTGACTCTGAGCCTGATAAACTGAAGAGAGAGTGGGTGGGTGAAGTGTACTGTTCATCTATCACCTCTCGGGCAAGAGGGGTGGCCATTCTCAATAATAAGCATTGCCCCTTTCAGATACAATCTCAGATTAAAGACAAGGGGGGGAAGGTTTGTGATCATTCAAGGTTTCATTAACATTGAGCCCATTACCATTGTGAATGTGTATGGGGCCTATCCATGATCCTACATTTGACCAACACATCTTACTGAAGTTAACGTGCCCCTCATCAGAGATAATAATGGCAGGGGGTTTTAACTTGGTACTGGACTCTTCCAATGATATATCTTCCTCTAATAGTATCAACCTCACACAAGTAGCTAAAATGTTAAAAGATTTTGGACTTGAAGACATATGGAGATTTCACAACCAAAAAGTTAAAGAATACTAATTTTACTCCTCAGTCCATAACAGTTACTCTAGAATTGTCACGTTCTGACCTCTATTTCTGTTGTTTTGTATTTATTTAGTATGGTCAGGGCGTGAGTTGGGTGGGCAGTCTATGTTTGTTTTTCTATGTTTTGGGGCATTTCTATGTTTTCGGCCTAGTATGGTTCTCAATCAGAGGCAGGTGTCATTAGTTTTCTCTGATTGAGAATCATACTTAGGTAGCCTGGGTTTCACTGTGTTTGTGGGTGATTGTTCCTGTCACTGTGTTTGGTGTCACAGGATAGGACTGTTTTGCGTTTTCACATTTCTTGTTTTTGTTAGTTTGTTCATGTGTAGTGATTTATTAAAACATGAATAACCACCACGCTGCGCTTTGGTCCGCTTCTCTTCCTCCTACAGACGAACGCCCTTACAGAATCACCCACCACAACAGGACCAAGCAGCGTGTCAACAGGCAGGAGCAGCAGGAGAAGCAACAGCGGCAGCAGGAGATACGTAGTAAGGAATTCTGGACATGGGAGGAAATCCTCGACGGGAGAGGACCCTGGGCTAAGCCAGGAGAATATTGCCGCCCCAAGGCCGAGCTGGAGGCAGCAAAAGCAGAGAGGTTGGCGAAGCAAGCACGGCGGCGCAGACGGAAGCTCGAGAGTCACCCCCAAAAATTTCTTGGGGGGGGCACAGGGGGAGTGTGGCAGAGTCAGGAGTCAGACCTGAGCCAACTCCCCCCGTTTATCGTGAGGAGCCAAGGAGGAGCTCAGAACCAGAGCTGGTGTTGGAGGTGAGCGAAGCAGAGACTGTGAAGGAGTTAATGCGGAAATTGGAGGAGAGTGATATGAGGGACTTGCTGGTTTGGTGCATGAGGCACGACATTCGCCCGACGGAGCGTGTCAGGGATTTAATGGCACCGGGGTCAGCTCTCCATACTCATCCTGAGGTACGAGCGAGGGGTCTGGTGAAGACTGTGCCAGCCTCACGCACCAGGCCTCCTGTGCATCTCCCTAGCCTTGCACGTCCTGTGCCATCTCAGCACTACAGTGCTCCTAGCAGTGCTAACTGTGGCGGGCGTGGTGCTGGTCAGGCACCGTGTTATGCAGTTGTGCGCACGGTGTCCCCAGTACGCGTGCTTAGCCCGGTGCGCTACATCCCAGCTCCCCACATCTGCCGGGCTAGGGTGAAGATCCAGCCAGGGCGGTTGGTGCCAGCCCTGCTCTCAAGATCTCCAGTACGCCTTCACGGTCCGGTCTATCCGTCACCACCTCCACGCACCAGCCCTCCGGTGGCAGCCCCCCGTACCAGGCTGTCTCTCCGGCCCATCCTTACAGGGGCTTCCTCCTGTCCAGCGCTGCCGGAGTCTCCCGCCTGTCCGGAGCCTCCCGCCTGTCCGGCGCCTCTGCCGGAGCCTCCCGCCTGTCCGGCGCCTCTGCCGGAGCCTCCCGCCTGTCCGGCGCCTCTGCCGGAGCCTCCCGCCTGTCCGGCGCCTCTGCCGGAGCCTCCCGCCTGTCCGGCGCCTCTGCCGGAGCCTCCCGCCTGTCCGGCGCCGCTGCCGGAGTCTCCCGCCTCTCCGGCGCTACCAGGGCCTTCCTCTTCTCCAGCATTGCCGGAGCTTCCCGTCTGCCCAGCGCCAGCTGAGCTTCCCGTCTGCCCAGCGCCAGCTGAGCTTCCCGTCTGCCCAGCACCAGCTGAGCCTCCCGTCTGCCCAGCGGCGCCAGCGCCGTCTGTCTGCCCAGCGCCGCCAGCGCCGTCCGTCTGCCCAGCGCCGCCAGTGCCGCCAGTCAGCCAGGAGCCGCCAGTGCCGCCCGTCAGCCAGGGGCCGCCAGTGCCGCCAGTCAGCCAGGGGCCGCCAGTCAGCCAGGGGCCGCCAGTGCCGCCAGTCAGCCAGGGGCCGCCAGTGCCGCCAGTCAGCCAGGGGCCGCCAGTGCCGCCAGTAAGCCAGGGGCCGCCAGTGCCGCCAGTAAGCCAGGGGCCGCCAGTCAGCCAGGGGCCGCCAGTGCCGCCAGTCAGCCAGGGGCCGCCAGTGCCGCCAGTCAGCCAGGGGCCGCCAGTGCCGCCAGTCAGCCAGGGGCCGCCAGTGCCGCCAGTCAGCCAGGGGCCACCAGTCAGCCAGGGGCCGCCAGTGCCGCCAGTCAGCCAGGGGCCGCCAGTAAGCCAGGGGCCGCCAGTGCCGTCAGTCAGCCAGGGGCCGCCCGAGCAGCTGCCCCTCTGTCCAGAGCAGCTGTCGCCCCTCTGTCCCGAGCTGCTGCCGCCCCTCTGTCCAGAGCAGCTGTCCCTCTGTCCCGAGCAGCTGTCCCTCTGTCCCGAGCAGCTGCCCCTCTGTCCCGAGCAGCTGCCGCCCCTCTGTCCCGAGCAGCTGCCGCCCCTCTGTCCCGAGCAGCTGCCGCCCCTCTGTCCCGAGCAGCTGCCGCCCCTCTGTCCCGAGCAGCTGCCGCCCCTCTGTCCCGAGCAGCTGCCGCCCCTCTGTCCCGAGCAGCTATCGCCCCTCTGTCCCGAGCTGCTATCGCCCCTCTGTCCCGAGCTGCTGCCCCTCTGTCCCGAGCAGTTGTCCCTCTGTCCCGAGCAGCTGCTTCACCTCTGTCCCGAGCTGCCCCTCTGTCCCGAGCAGCCCCTCTGTCCAGTGGGGTCATTGAGAGGGGTGGCCATGGTGAGTAAGCCAGGGAGGCGGACAATAAGGCGGACTAAGACAATGGTGAAGTGGGGTCCGCGTCCCGAGCCAGAGCCGCCACCGCGGACAGACGCCCACCCAGACCCTCCCCTATAGGTCAAGGTTTTGCGGCCGGAGTCCGCACCTTTGGGGGGGGGTACTGTCACGTTCTGACCTCTATTTCTGTTGTTTTGTATTTATTTAGTATGGTCAGGGCGTGAGTTGGGTGGGCAGTCTATGTTTGTTTTTCTATGTTTTGGGGCATTTCTATGTTTTCGGCCTAGTATGGTTCTCAATCAGAGGCAGGTGTCATTAGTTGTCTCTGATTGAGAATCATACTTAGGTAGCCTGGGTTTCACTGTGTTTGTGGGTGATTGTTCCTGTCACTGTGTTTGGTGTCACAGGATAGGACTGTTTTGCGTTTTCACATTTCTTGTTTTTGTTAGTTTGTTCATGTGTAGTGATTTATTAAAACATGAATAACCACCACGCTGCGCTTTGGTCCGCTTCTCTTCCTCCTACAGACGAACGCCCTTACAAGAATTGACTTATTTCTTATTCCTCCAGACAAGGGAAGTTTAACTACGGGGTGTAAGTACTTACCAAAACTAATATCAGATAATTCTGCCCTGCCGGCTTCATTACCAGTCAGTTAACTAACCTCCGGACGAGCTTCAATGCCATACAACTCTACTCCCGTGGCCTCCAACTGCTCTTAAACGCAAGTAAAACTAAATGCATGCTATTCAATCGATCACTGCCTGCACCTGCTCGCCCGTCCAGCATCACTACTCTGGACGGCTCTGACGTAGAATACAAATACCTGGTTAGACTGTAAACTCTCCTTCCAGAGTCACATTAAGCATCTCCAATCCATAATTAAATCTAGAATCGGCTTCCTATATCGCAACAAAGCATCCTTCACTCATGCTGCCAAACATACCCTCGTAAAACTGACCATCCTACCGACCCTCGACTTCGGTGATGTCATCTATAAAATAGCATCCAACACTCTACTCAACAAACTGGATGCAGTCTATCACAGTGCCATCCGTTTTGTCACCAAAGCCCCATATGCTACCCACCACTGCCACCTGTATGCTCTTGTTGTGACCTGTACGCTCTCGTTGGTTGGCCTCACTTCATACTCGTCGCCAAACCCACTGGCTATAGGTTATCTACAAGTCTCTGCTAGGTAAAGCTCCGCCTTATCTCAGGTCACTGGTCACCATAGCAGCACCCACTCGTAGCACGCGCTCCAGCAGGTATATCTCACTGGTCACCCCCAAAGCCAATTCCTCCTTTGGTCGTCTTTCCTTCCAGTTCTATGATGCCAATGACTGGAACGAACTGCAAAAATCTCTGATGCTGGAGACTCACATCTCCCTCACTAGCTTTAAGCACCAGCTGTCAGAGCAGCTCACAGATCACTGCACCTGTACGTAGCCCATCTGTAAACAGCCCATCTACCTACCTACCTCATCCCCATACTGTATTTATTTATTTATCTTGCTCCTTTGCACCCCAGTACCTGTACTTGCACATTCATCTTCTGCACATCTACCATTCCAGTGTTTAATTGCTTTATTGTAATTATTTCGCCACAATGGCCTATTTATTGCCTTAACTTACCTCATTTGCACTCACTGTATATAGACGTTTGTTTTCTTTTGTTCTACTTTATTATTGAGTGTACGTTTTGTTTATTCCATGTGTAACTCTGCTATGCTTTATCTTGGCCAGGTCGCAGTTGCAAATGAGAACTTGTTCTCAACTAGACTACCTGGTTAAATAAAGGTGATTTTTTTTTTAAACACCCTCAAGAAGGTGGAGGTTTGGCACATACTAAATAATCTCACATTTGTAACATCTCTGAACACTCATATCAACATCTTTTTTTAGCACCAATAACAACTCTGCCCCCCCCCCCCCCCCCTAAAGTAGGTGTAAGATGTAAAGTAGGTGTAAGGCTCAAGTAGATTTGTTGGAGAAAGACATTTGAGATCTGGAAAATTAACATAGTAAAACATTTGACAACTCAACTCTACCAAAAATTTGACTCAAAACAATTGGAATATAACATGCACTTAGGAGGACAAAACAAAACTACTATGAACATGGAGATACAGCAGGAAAGTTGCTTGCTTGGAAGATAAGGCGAGATGAAGCTAAGAAGTCTATTCGTTCTATTAAAGCTGCCCAATAACACAGTTGTTCAGGGCCTTGAGGAAATTAATCTAGTCTTTAGGGAGTTTCATGAAACATTGTACAAGTCTGAAGGGGATGCCCCTGCCACAATGCATGAGTTTTTGAACAAACTCAATTTACAAGCTTTAACTGATGACGATAGACAGTACTTGGAGAAAGAGATTACATCTGAGGAAGTTAGAGATTCAATTTTCAACACTGTTGGGGGAAAATCACCAGGGTTAGATGGATTCCCTATTGCATTCTATAGATCATTTTTACCCAAACTAATTGAGGCTCTTTGCAATATGTCTATTCATGCCATAGACACAGAAAAACTCCCAGGCACACTTGAACAAGCACTGGTCACAGTTGTTTGTTAAAAACCTGGGAAAGATCCTCTGCTTTGTGGGTTGAATAGACCAATATCTTTATTGAACATATAAGATTCTTGCGAAACTCATAGCTCTTTGACTAGACAAGTTTCATCCTGATTTGGTTGGTATGGACCAAACAGGCTTTGTAAGAAACCACTCATCTCCTGATAATATCAGAATATTATTTAATCGTATGCATTATGTAGAGAATGACCAAGAATGTGTGGTGGCGGCCTCATTTGATGCGGAAAAAGCTTTTGACCGCATAGAATGGAACTGCCTGTTTGAAGTTTTACAGATGATGAATATTGGACCTAAGTATGTAGGTCTGATTAGATTACTGTACAAATGTCCGGTAGCTCAGATCCTGACTAATGGAAACGTTTCCTCCCAGTTCTCTCTATCACGTGGCACAAGACAGGGTTGTCCCGCTAGTCCTCTCTTTTTTTCTTTGGCTATCGAGCCATTGGCGGAAGATTTTAGAGCTCATCCATTCATCCATGGTGCTCGTATAGGTGGGCGCAAACATCTGGTCTGGCTCTACGCCGATGACATTTTGCTTTACCTCACTAAACCAGAAATTTCACTCTGAGCATTAGTTGACCTCCTGAAAGAGTACGGGACCTTTTCAGGATATAAAATAAACATATGAAAGAGTATAATCATGCCTTTTAACAGGGCAGAACCCAATTCTAGACCAGCCGTTTCCTTGGAGACATCCGAAAATGACATATCTGGGATTGCAAATTCCTTCTGAAAATATTAAGACAAATCAACTCCACTTCTCAAAAAGGTTGGGGAAGAATTGGATAGATGACAAGATTTACCCATTTCTCTTATTGGGCGGGTCAATTCTGTAAAGATTAATATAGTACCACAATTTCTGTACCTTTTTCAAACCTTGGCCTTTCCTATTCCCAAAGTTTTCTACAAACAACTTAATAGTCTCTGAAACACACAGCTTTATGCAAACCATACTCGGAAGGAGGTCTTACTCTACCTGACTTCCAGTTGTATTACTGGGAATCTCAGTTAAAGGCTGTGGCTATGGCAAGATACAACATGTTCACCCTCTTGGAGACAGATAGAGGAATAGTCTTTCCCCTGTTTCATTGGCATCTATACCTTATATTAGCCCACCTAAAGCTTTGCTAGGTCTGATAAACAACATTTTATTTGAAAACACTCCAAAACATATTGATTGAAGTCTGTAAACAAACAGAAGGGCATAGCTCTATATATGAACTAACCTCATCTTACCCAAAGCCCTGAGAGATGGTATTACATTTTCTTGGTTCAACAAAGGAATTAAAAACATTTGGTCATCTGTATAGAGAAGGTGAACCGCTGTCCTTTGAACAACTGGCATCTCATTTTCAGTTATCTCAAACTGATTTCTTCAAGTACCTACAGGTTAGGCATTATATTGCCACTCAACAGGGAGGTAGGACTCAGCCCATGAGTAAAATCTACAACTGATACATTGTGACTGTAGAGGAAAGGGTAAAAAAGGTTTAATTTCTTAGTCCTCTAGTCTAGTCCTCTAGTCTAGTCCTCTAGTCCTCTAGTCTTCAAGCTCTGTTAGGGAATGATGAAGCCCTGAAGGCTTGCATGCAGTGGCATGATGATCTTGGTCTCATTTTTGAGGACGAAAAATGGAGAAAACGATTTTTAGATGCCCAGCAACTTTCATTTAACACAAGGCACAAGTTGATGCAATTGAATCTTTTACATAGGGTCTACTACACCTGAGAGACTGTATAAAGATACATTTGAAATATTCAACATTTTGCCCAAGATGTAAATCGGGTGTGGGCACACTTCTGCATATGTTTTTTTTGTCCTGCCCTGATCTAGGCAATTATTGGGAAGACATTATTCAGATCTTATCACAGGTCACTAGTATGACTACCACTAGATCTTTCCCTTATTATTTTTGGAGATGACTCTGTTCTTCCAGTTAATATTGGTAAATTGGCAGTCATTGCAGCCAATAAATACACAACGGTTACCCATCCAGGACATCTACTCGAAATGGGGCCCGAGGAAGGAACGCAGCTTCATCAAGGAAACCCACACCCCCCAGGCCACGAGCTGTTCCTTCACTTACCGTCGGGTAGACGGCATCAAAGCATGAGGTCTGATACCAACCCTCTCCGAGACAGTTTCTATCTGCAAGCCATCAGACTGCTAAACATTTGAACTGGACAGACCACCTGCTCTGTATGTCCGCACCTTACCACACATTCACTCACTCGTGCACACATCCAAACAGACATACAGTACACACACACACACACACACACACATATTTGTACACTTGCCCCCCCCCCCCCCCCCCCTTCCCCAATGCAGGTGTAAATATTGGACTATAAATTGTGCCTTCCTGTATTATACTTATACTAAAATGTATTATTCTACTGCCATTTACTTTGTTCATATTCTTTTATTTTCTTATTTATTATTGTTGTTGCATTGTTGAGAAGGAACCTGCGAGTAAGAATTTTGTTGGAAAATGTATTCCATGCGTATCCCGTATATATGACTAATAACACATTCAACTTATTGATCATGGTTTGTGAGATACCTCCCTGAACCAGTGACTATCAATAAATAATAATCTGCAGTAAAAGCCCTCTACAAGATACATTGTTATGGCCCGAGGGATATTGCATTGCCAGGTTAAAAACGTACAGTAACTGTCAAAACACTACCTTCCTAAAGGATATTTTGAGTACAATGTGTTTTTAAGTTGTTTTTATGGGTGTTATTTGATTTTACTGTTTGTATTTTCATACAGTGCATCCTGATACAACATTTCCTGCCATTGTCAATGTCTGCCACAGTCTCTCTCTCTCTCTCTCTCTCTCTCTCTCTCAGCTCTCTCTCACACTCTCGCTCTCTCTCTCACACTCTCGCTCTCTCTCTCACACTCTTGCTCTCTCTCTCTCGCTCTTACTTTCTCTCTGACACACACACACACACTCTCTCTCTCTCTCTCTCTCTTTCTCTCTCTCTCTTTCTCTCTCTCTCTCTCTCTCTTTCTCTCTCTCTTTCTCACTCTCGCTCTCTCACACTCTCTCTCTCTCGCTCTTACTTTCTCTCTGACACACACACACACACACACACACACACACAGTGTTGGAAAAAGTAAAACATTTTGTACATTGTTTACAGTTCCTATGCTGAACACATACTGTGTTTGAATTCTGTACAGAGTGGAAAGGCAAAGACATCATGGAGGACGAGGACGCTTGTTTACAGATGTACAAGAGACTGCAATTATAAATATGGTTTTGGCCAACAATGCAAGAGAGATAAGAGAGCATATCTTGAATAATGACACCATATTTAACAACATCAATGCTGTAAGCCTGTCGACCATACAACGCATCCTCCAACGGCACCAATGTTAGTTTTCACCGGGCTGTTCTGGTCCAAAACTGGTTTGCCACCCATCCACAATTTGTAGTTGCATGCGGGCATATGGTTGATCGCCAACCATATGCCCGCATGCCGCTTCTCCAGCCAATGGAGGACGCATGTGGGGACATAGAGGTTGCCTCTGTCCAAGGTTGGATACGTCATGCTAGGAGATACTCCCCTCATGTTTGGCAAGAGAAAACGTATCTTGTGATGTGGATGAAGTATTGTGGCCAGACCCAGGCCGGAGAAGAGGCCGGAGAAGAGATGAAGCCCCCCCCCTACCAATTCCTGGACTGACCCCCCGGGACCCCACACACACAATTGTGTTCTTTACTGTATTCTAAAGAATATAATATTGGTTTACATATGTTTATGGTTTTGTTGTATGCTACTTTATACAACAGTAATGTTTGGCCTAATAAATCTTTTCTGTTTCTACATTGCATTGGTGTTTACAGTGTACTTGTTACCCCTCTCAGCAGATTACTTTCACTGTAGAACATTGTATTGAAATGTAGATATAAGCCTATGAAAGACCAAAGAGCTCTAGATTTAGAACAACAGTGTTTACAGGGTATATCCAAAAATGTACTATTATGAAAGCAGTGTTTGCCATTCGATGCAAATGCTTCATTCTGACATGTGTTTATGGCCTTTTGAATGCAGTGTTACATTTTGAAGGAGATGTGAGACATTTTGCATTTTGTGTGTGCAGTTTTGGGAATTGTGTGTAGAGTTTTGAAAAAAGGAGACAGTTTTGAAAACGTGTGTAAGCAGTTGGAAAAAACTGTAATCAAACCTTACAGTGCCATTTTCTTGTTATTTTAATGTATGGATAGCCAGGGGCACACTCCAACACTCAGACATCATTTACAAACAAAGCATTTGTGTTTAGTGAGTCCGCCAGATCAGAGGAAGAATGCATGACCAGGGATGTTCTCTTGATAAATGCGTGAAATCGATTATTTTCCTGCCATGCTAAGCATTTGAAATGTATAAAGGGTATTAAGGGTGTCAGGGAAATTATATGGAGTAAAAGTACATTATTTTCTTTAGGAATGTAGTGTAGTAAAAGTAAAAGTAGTCAAAAATATAGAAATAGTAAAGTAAAGTACAGATACCCCAAAAAACGACTTAAGTAGTACTTTAAAGTATTTTTACTTTAAGTACTTTACACCACTGCTCACACACACTTTCCATTTTTTTTCTCTTACTCTCCCCGTAGCTTCTGGTTCGGGGGTTGCACTGACAAAACCTACATCACACTGATAGAGCTGAGCAACTGTGTGAGTCAGAGAGAGGGAGAGAGAGAGAGAGAGAGAGAGAGAGAGAGAGAGAGAGCGAGAGAGAGAGAGAGAGAGAGAACGGAAGTGAGAGTGGCTCAAAAGGCAGAGCAAGCCCCTTGTCTCAAGCACTTCTTCTCTCTCTCTCTCCTTGAACGTACACACTTGCTCTCTACCCACCCCGCTGTCCAGCAAGTATCTAACCCACCCACCCACTTCAACCCGGCCCTCTGAGATTGACCTGCTTGCTGACTGCTGTATGAGGGACAAGAAAGCACCTAACACTGGCTGTCCAAATCTAATACTGGTAAGAAAAAAATAGTTTTACTGTTCTGTATCAGATGGGTACTTTTGTATCACTCTGCAATCTGGTTTCTCAGGGGTTCTATGCGATTAGAGATGGGCTGACAAGAGAATGAGATGTCACTTTACACTTCACTTCACTTCAACTCCAGTGTACTTGACATGCTCACGTTAGAGAGTAAGGGTAACACGTGTGCAGATGAGGAGATATGTTGTTTACTCAAGTTGGTAAAGACGGGGTTTTGTTGATTCATTGTTGTTGTCATCTTGTTTGAGTCAAACTCCCCGGCAGATGTTCATGTGTCAAGTCTCTCATTGTGCGTTTCTGGAGAACAGCTTTAGCTTTGGTTCTTCCTCACTTTGTGATGTAGCTTCCCACACTCGCTTTGTTGTTCATGTTCAATGATACCACACTAATATCACAGGCGGAAAAACTCTGGGCATTCGGAGGAAAATATGATTATTGTACCTACAGTAGGTTTTTCCTTTTGTCGTAGAATTCGGAGGTGATGTTGCTTGGGACTCGGGACGGGGAGAGGGTCGAAAATTGGAAACAGACCCCACCCACCCCTGAGACTTAGTCAGTCCGCTCAGAAGAAGGGAACACAAAACAACAGTCCCACCACCAGTGTCAGGGTGTGTGTGTGTGCATGTGTGTGTGTTTGTGCGTGCAAGTGTGTGTGTGTGTGTGTGTGTGTGTGTGTGTGTAGAGAGA
The DNA here is from genome assembly GCF_013265735.2 of Oncorhynchus mykiss. Taxonomy (NCBI): domain Eukaryota; kingdom Metazoa; phylum Chordata; class Actinopteri; order Salmoniformes; family Salmonidae; genus Oncorhynchus; species Oncorhynchus mykiss. Next base: position 45,180,080 of record NC_048581.1, on the reverse strand, counting down.
GACACACACAGAAACAGAGAGAGTAGACAGGGTAAGGGGAAATTTCCTAATGGTTCATTTTGTTTTGATCGATCTGATGTGTTACTTTCTCCCCATACGGTTAATAAAGCTTTCAGAGTGAGAAGGAGGAGAGATAGCTAGGAGCATTGAGAGTGAATTGGCCTGCTTTCATAATCTGACCAATGTATTTCCATGTGTCCCACAGCACTGATCACTGCCCTACGGGTCCCTAAGCAGGGAAAAAGAACAAATCAACTAAATGTGCTTGCAATTTGTCCATCTCATTTCCCCCCTCTCTCCCTTCCTGTCCATTGGCACACGTCTTCTTATTCCTTTGAAAAACCGCCTTTATGATAGCGATAGCGCAATTTGAAATTGCAACATACAAATATTTTCTTAGTTGTATGGCTACAAAAGCTGTCCTAGCTGTAGAGTTCGACATTTGTGTACTTTACCACTGATTGTATTTCTACGGCGTGGGACAATCTTCAGGCAACCAAAAGTTGAAAACATAAAGTCATTATCAGAGACTAGATCAAAACTAGTCATCATAAGACACAAAAAACAGAGTACAGAGCATTCCCAGCTCTTGATTTCTTGATCCTCCTCATCTTGAACTTACAGTGCACCACACTTAAATCTAGGTTGATAAAAAAAAAAACACGACTGAACTCATGGCTCAGCCTTTTGCTCACTCTCTTGCCCAAAACACTAAAGTTCCTCTCTATTTTTAATCTTCCCAGGGCTACTCCATATATATATAGTTGTGTATGTGTGGTTTGTTGAGCTCCTAAATCAGGAGTTTTATGCCCTTTTTGACAATAATGGTCCATAATGAGGACATTCACAAGCTATTTGTGGAGGTCACTTGGAGGTGACAAACTCAAATTACAGTCCAAGGAGTTCTTGTTGGTTTGAGAGTTGAAAGCACTTCATATAGAGGTTTAGGACTGATGTCATCTACACCTAAATAAATCTCTACTGTTAAGCAGAACAATTCGATGAATTCATATTGTAGATGTGCACTGTTTCATAGATGCTCACTGCTCACCATTGAAGTTATACGAGACGTAGATGAGAGTATGTGTTGTAAATAACACACAAATTAAGTATTTCCATACTAGAGATGGTATCTCACTCCAGACCAACTCTTGTTTAGAGTTACAGTGTGCAAAACAGTGATATTTCACAAAATGCCCTCGGTACCTAGTTATGAAAAGTTCAAATTGGTCATATTTGCATAGTAACCACTATGATTGCACCCTGTGTTATGCTTATTGGACTAGTATGAGTTCTCTGATTATTACATGAATTTGAAATTCAATCAAATTAATTTCATTTTAGCGGAACAGAAACTCTCTCTGTGAAATTCGACTCCGTTTAATTACTTATGGCCAGTATTTCTGTTGCGGTGATAAATCTTCCAGCACAGACTGTGTTTAGCCTGTGGAGGTCACTAGGTCAAGACGTCAAAAGGTCACTGTCAGACAGAAGTAGCCCATTGGGACATAACACTCTCTCTGGGACAGTAGTTGACTCTCAGTCTTAGTAGAGGAGTGACCGAGACCATAGGTCAAGTGCAGAGAGGGAATTATTGTGCATAATGGGTAAAGAGGATGTGTGATGGGTGATTTTTGTCATGGTAAGACTCCCTTGGGCTTTAGCCAATGTTGAGATTCAATGAGAAGTACTGTAGCCTCAGGGTGGTCAAATGGTTCGTTAACTGCCACCCCCTGCTGGAAAAGTTGAGTCATTGCATGACTCTCAGTATATTTCTGTAACAACACAACAAAAATTGATGTTTTATTATCACATACACCAGATAGGTGCAGTGAAACGTGCTGTTTTTACAGGATCAGACATAGTAGTACTGCACCCCTGGAGTAAATTAGCGTTAAGTGCCTTGCACAGAGGCACATCGGACGATTTTTCACCTTGTCGGCTCTGGTATTATGCAACAGCGACCTTTCGGGTTACTGGCCCAACGCTCTAACCGCTAGGCTACCTGCTGCTCAAAATTATAACTGCAAAACTATATACCATATAATGACCAACAATCACTAGTTGTTGTTGTCACTTTGAAAGGTAGCTTTTGAAAGGGGCACAGACACTGGGTGATGGAAAGGGAGATTTGCAGGTATGTGCAAAAGGAGAAGTGGTAGCCTTTTTCAGCAGTCAGTGACCAAAAGCACCCTCTTTAGCCTCATGGATGGAATGTTCTTCATATTTTTCATAATTGCATCATTAATACATAAAAAAAACATGTTTTTATACGGTTTTGTTATATTTCAGTCTTCTCTGATGTATATAGTGCAATATTGGGATGCAAACTAAAAATGAAATACATTTCAACTCTATATCTGACATGGTACAGGTGTCTTATTGTTTTAAACCAATAACCATGCGTGTGAGGTGTATACTTTTGTTTCTAAATAGATTTGTTTAAGACTCCCAAGAAACACTCTGTTCGACCCTGATTTAGCCCACTGCAGTAAAAGGTGATGCTGGATGTATGATGACTAACAACTTTTCTCAATTCTCACTTGGGGGTGGAAGGAAAACCCACTAATAGCAACATAGACAGAAAGGAAAAATGCTGTACTGTTTATTATTCATGGCCTCCCTCGTCTTTTCAATTTGTTGTCATCAACGAGGTGTGTTCCATGTGAATGAACTTTGTCGAGCATTTTAGATTTGAAACGTACATGATACTAGCTTACGAAGTTTCAACTCGTTCCCGTGGTCTCAAAGGAGTCAGGCGCAGGGTTTAAATGAAACCTACATTTGATGTCATTAATTTCAAGTTGTTGCCTGCAGAGAGCAAGACATAAGACAAATCCTTTGAGGTTACAGTACATGCGCAAACACACACACACATACACAGATACGCGCGCGCACACACACACACACACACGCACGCGTGCGCGCACACACACGCGCGCGCACACAAACACACACACACACACACACACACAGAGGAGTGTGTGAGGGCGTCATATCACTGCGCTTTCCAGCATCTCTGTTTCCAGTGAAACGAAGTGAGTGTGTTTTATCTGTCTTCTCTGTGGCTTAGCGTAACATAGCATCTCTACCAGGAATGGAAAGGCTGAAAGGCAACCCATTTTCGCTAGCATCTCAACACCTTCACAGTCACCACACCACTGCTAGCTAGAGACAGTCGAGTCTGAGGTTTGTTACAGGACGTTGACTAGAGTGGTCTCTGATAACACACTACCCTGATATGAAAGGGAATTGATGTAATGGCAGAGAGAGACAGTAAATAGAATATCAGTAAATGGATTATACCATAACTATACACCCCCAAAAAAGATAAGACCTTCCAAGTGTCAAAGATAAATGTCACCACATCTTTCACATGTGCATGGGAAAGGCTGGAACACAACAATGATCCATCACATTCATTCTCTCAGTTCTTTCACGCTTCCTGCTCTGCCTTGCCAGTGGAAAGGACAGTTTTGCTCAGTGACACACAGCAGTCATAGCTCAGCCGGTGTGTCTCACTATCAGAGAAAGAGACCGTCAGACAGACAGACAGAACAGAGCAGAGCCACAGAACAGAGAGACTGAAATAAATAGATGGAGGGTGGTGAACACACCCTGTGCCCCCCCCCAGAGATTGAATAACAGATGAGTGTTTGCCCAGGGATATACCCTCAGGCCTCCACCCAGTACCAGGAAATCTGTGACTGAGATAATATGACATATTCCAGGAATCATAACACTGCATGAAGCTACAGTAGGACTCCTCATAATAATAATAATCTCTATCAAATATTCTACATCTAATATTTAATTATGCCATATACATGTACATGTTGAACACTGTGATAGGTGCAGTATGTATCTATCTATCTTTCTTTCTGTTTTTTTTTCTTTTTGGTAATCTGCCCTGTGTGTATGGTAACTTCTGTTCCCTCCATCACTGCATTGCCTGACTGCATTCCTTTCATTCCTATTGGCTTCCTGTGCCTGGGAGCGGAGCTGGCACCCCACTGGTCATAGAGCTCAGAGCTGTACATTTCAGTATTACTGAGGCATGTGTGCATGGTATCTCTCTCTCCCTCTCTGTTTCTCTCTGTACTTCTACACCTCACTTGTCCTCCTCCCCATCTCTCTCAGCTCTACCCGTCCTCACCCACAGACACCTCAGCATTTATCTCTCTGACAGAACACAATGTGTGGTACAGGAGGGCACGGAAATGTGAGTTTTGACGGCTTACGAAGGGGGTCCTCCAGGGTTCAGTTTTAGGGCCTATTATTTTTATGCTGTATATTTATTATATTGGAAGGAATGTAAAATCTACTGAACTCCATCTGTATGGTGACAACATTCTGTAAGACACAACAGCAGTAGCAGTCTGGCCCATTTGCCACAGTCACAGCTGAACTCTTAGTTCTCACAATCCTGGTCATTCTGGGTCAGATAAGCAGCCACTCCTCAACTCACTCTCCTAGATAATAGGATTATTCCCTTTTAAATGAGACTAAACGTTCTCCATTCGGCCAAATCCACCCTATGTCTACAATATGTCATTGAGCACGGCCCATGGAGATAACTCTAACCTGATTTGGGATGGTCAAATAGATTCAGTCAGTTCATCTTTTGGAATTGTCTGAACCAGCCTGGCACTGTTTACACTTTGGCTCTCTTCAGTTCATTTAAGGTGAAATTACAATTCCACTCAAAACAAACTGATATCAACAAGTTTATCAGAACCATAATACAACACAGCTAGTGTCTCTCCTTTGGTACTTATGGCAAGAGTAATCAGCCAACAAGTCATGGGTATGACTGTGGGGTGGACCCAATCCTAACTTGGGATACGTGCTTGTAGCTTGAATTTAAACTTGGCACTCCCATGGATCAATACACAATTTATATTAATGTTGTGGCCCGGGGACCGTTTGCGGTCCATCCTTGATTAATTGTGGCCCCAATTTGTACTCTCAAAATTTAGATTCATGTTTGATTCTTTGAAAATATGTTAGGAACACATAATTTTACATTAAGCCGTACATGATTTCAAAGCAAATGCTGTTGAGGTAAACTGCTATACAGCCACTTCCCTTCTGATGTTTGACTTCACAGAGGCACACACACAGACTGAAAAGGGAAAATCCTTTTGGCATACCTGCCGAACACTAAAAGTAATTGCCATTTTTTTCCTATTATTTCACACCACAATGTTGTACAACTGTAAGCTGAATAGAAGGAGTTATCCCTCTTCTTTGCTCAACAGATAATTTTTTTTTGTCCAGTTTTGAATTTGCAGTGACAAGGTCATTACCTATTTTCAATAAAGTTTTGTTGGAGTGTGTTGTATGTGTGTTTGGCACCTCATGTTTTTGTCTACTCCGGCAGAGTGAGGCTGGCACTGTACATTGTCTGCACTCATCTCGTCTCTCCCTCCCTGCCATGTTCCTTATCTTACCCTCACACTCTGAAGAGTCTGTCTATGGACACTACTGGATGTGAACATCAGGGCAGTGCACTAGTATTGTCTGTGTTTGTTTGTGGGTTTCTGTCTGTTTGTTTATTTGTGTTAATTTGCTAATTGCTTCTCTACATTCATACACATACATACAGTACAATTAACACCATATTGTTAATTGTACAATAACACCATATTATTTATTACAATGCCTTTGCATGTATTTTCTACATGTCTCTTGCTATTTGTAGTTTTTCATCGGGCACTTGCATATGCCTTTCTGTTTGTGTGTGTGAACTCGAAATCCTCTATAACAACACAATATACCACATCCTTTCTTTACTCGTTATTATCCTTGCAGCAATCTCTATAGAGAAATTCAACATTACAGCGCGATTGAAAGTTAAAGGCAATATTCCTGTCAGCCGAGCGGTCAATGCTGCAAATTTCGGCTCAATCTGAAATCCCCTTTACATTTCTTGGGCAGAATCTGTAGGCCCATAACGCCTCACCGTTACAGATTGAATAAAGCCCTGCATTTCGAGTGAGCTGTTTCAATGTTATTGTGCGATTGTGTGGTCTCCACTTTTAGCTCAAATGGACATGATTCAGACAGGCTGATAAAATGGGTGCGCGCCCTCTCACACGCAAAGAGTATTTTGAGTTCAGCAGGTGGAGCCCTGAGACCGAACTGGCTCATTTTACTGTTCCTCAAAGGAGATGAACGTTAGACTAACAGATCAACTCAACAGTAACGTCGCAGATATGATAGCTTCTACAATGCGAAAATTAGACAGATTATGTCAACACCTCTCGCTTAGTTTTTTGTTGCGCGTTTGACGAAAGGAAGTAGGCTCGTCAATTTCTTTTGGAGTTGTCAAGATATTTCATTCGCTACATTTACAGTAGCCTCATATTACAGACGGCCTACATGTATCGCAAAATTGGACCACATGTTGCTCCCCTGTTGAATTTCATTCGCTAATTAATATCAGCGTTGAAGACGTCAATAAATTAGAAAACTGTTCTCAAATTAATGTGTCAAATAGTAACCACGGAGGTAGGCTACTTATTATTTGGTCTACTCTTGAATAGTCTGTACAATTTAAACGTAAAAGATAATATTCAATTCTTCGTTTGCATTATGTTGGGAGAATTGAGGCAGAGTTTAGCGCGTGTGAAAGGTCATCACGCTGTTGCATTTACCCACGTATTTGATTAGATATTTATTGAAACAATCAATTCTCTCGCGTCATCTGGTTGCCCATCAGAAAGTGATGATGCACTTAAATGGTGCACCTCAAAACTCACTCAGTGCTGAATGTATGTTGTACTCACGATTGTTTTCCTTTACTTCCTAACAGATGGACAGATAGAATCTTGACCTCAAATAGAGACAGGCGGACTGGAAAGACGCGTTTCGACGGTGACGGGTAGGATTCCATATTTCACTCATATCAAGGTTGTCTGGAATCCAGGTGTAGTGTAACCTTAGGTAGATTCAGGTGCGTCTGTAAACTAATGAAGGCTACATTTCCTGTTGAAAGGAGTGCGCTAACTGCATGGTGGTGTGGTTGTATTCTACACCATGTATTTATTGTAGGTTAAGGTTGCCTCAATTACTAGAAAATGTGATATAGATCATTGGTAATCGTGTAATTGTGCAACTAAGGCATACGCTTGGACAGAATAGCCTTATTGTCAGTGAAGGTATTACATTTACAAGAGGCTCAAATACGACCTATAAAGTCATTGAAAAGTTTGACTCATGCAATGGGCAAAACACTTGGTTCTTTGATGTACTGTAGGCTACAGTAGTTTATGAGTATGGCTGATGTTTTGTAGCAATGGGAGAGCAGCTGTGTTTGTGTGTGTGTGTGTGTGTGTGTGTGTGTGCATGTGTGTGTGTGTGCATGTGTGTGTGTATGAGAAAAGGAAAAAACCTGGACACATGAGACTAGCTCACACACACACACACACACACACACACACTAGTCAGGATGAGGTCATGGTCATAGTAATGTGAGGATATAGTTACGCCAGTTTCACGTGTGCCACGCCAGAGGAATCGACACCACTCTCCGTTTGTATAGCCTTTTAGATCTCTTTCTCTCCGTCTTGTTCTCCTCTTTCCCTCTTTCTCTCCATCCCTCTCCGATAACCAATTTAGTTCATTGTGTGAGTGTACGAGCCTACCTGCCTCTCATGTCTGTCTGCATGCCTGTGTGTGTGTGCGCGTGCGTGCCTGCATAGATGCGCTAAAAACATTTTTAGTATCACTTTACCTGAAAGTGTCATTACACAGGGATAGTCACAGCCTCAGGCTGACTCCAGTTGTTGTGACTGCCATTTGTTTAGTTGTTGCAAGTGTTATAACAGACACAGTGCAAAGGAGACTGTGATTGCGGGTTCAAGTGAAATGTTATAACCTTACCTTGGAGGTTTCTGTTATGTGCCACTGCCATGTGTGCAGGGTTTGAACTACACTTTTACTCATGGGGTGGTATCACGATACTACATTTTCCATAGCAAGAAGGAAAACACGATGCAGACTAAACTCTTGGGGGTGGTTTCCTGGACACAGATTAAGCCTAGTTCTGGATTTAAGAGCATGCTCGATGGGAAATCTCCATTTAAAAATATTTTTAGACCAGGTCTGGGTTTAATCTCAGTCTGGGACACCAGCCCATAGTCCTTTAGGAACTTGCTTTATGTAACATAGTATGTGCTATAACTTGGGGAAAGTCTGACAGAATGACAACATAATCCATGTGACATGCATCGTGCCAAGTTGCTCATTTGGCCAAACAATGCATTTTTCATGCTTATCAAAAGGCTAGCCATTACCTCTTCCCCTTAACAAGAAGACCCTGCTGAAACACTGGTTGCTAGTAATTTGATATTTATCAATGAAGTAATTGTTCACTCAATAATATGCTTGTTGCTATTTTTGTGTGTGCTCAGTTGGTAGAGCATGGTGCTCGTAACATCAAGGTTGTGGGTTCGAGTCCCACGGGGCACAGTACTGGGGGGGGGGAAAGTATGAAAATGTATGCACTCTGGATAAGAGCGTCTGCTAAGTGACAAAAATGTCAAATGTGAACAGAGTGTGTTAACATGACTATATCTTAGCAGACTCTTTGAGGTAAGCGAAGAAAGTAATATAACTTGGTTGGTCCTTGGGTTAACTGGATGTTCTGGACAGGGAATTGGCTGCTCTACCTCTGTGTATTTTTTATTTTCTACTGAAAAACCACTTTAAAAAACCCAAGTGTGAGAGAGCAGTGCTGACAATATAGATAGTGTTGTGGCTGGACAGGACTAGACGTGAAGATCACGTTGTTGCCTCTTCCTGGTTTTAAACCAGCTCAGCTGACCGCACACGCACTCCCTCAAAATATAGCAGTACAGCAGTGTGTGTGTGTGTGTTTGCATACATGCATGTGTGAGCTACCAAACTAACATCACATTTGTCTACACAGATCGCATTTGAAACAAAAAAACATGATATGTGCACACATACAGTTGAAGTCGGGAGTTTGCATACACCTTAGCCAAATACATTTAAACTTAGTTTTTCACAATTCCTGACATTAAAGCTGAGTAAAAATCCCCTGTCTTAGGTCAGTTTGGATCACCACTTTATTTTAAGAATGTGAAATGTCAGAATAGTAGTAGAGAGAATTATTTATTTCAGCTTTTATTTCTTTCATCACATTCCCAGTGGGTCAGAAGTCAACATACACTCAATTAGTATTTGGTAGCATTGCCTTTAAATTGATTAACTTGGGTCAAACGTTTCGGGTAGCCTTCCACAAGCTTCCCACAATAAGTTGGGTGAATTTTAGCCCATTCCTCCTGACTGAGTGTAACTGAGAGTGTGACTGAGTCAGGTTTGTAGGCCTCCTTGCTCGCACACGCTTTTTCAGTTCTGCCCTACCTTTTCCTACCTCATGATGCCATCTATTTTGTGAAGTGCACAATCCCTCCTGCAGCAAAGCATCCCCACAACAAGTGCTGCGACTCCTGCATTTCACGGTTGGGATGGTGTTCTTCGGCTTGCAAGCCTCCCCCTTTTTCCTCCAAACATAACGATGGTCATTATGGCCAAACAGTTATATTTTTGTTTCATCAGACCAGAGGCCATTTCTCCAAAAAGTACGATATTTGTCCCCATGTACAGTTACTAACCGTAGTTTGTCTTTTTTATGGTGGTTTTGGAGCAGTGGCTTCATCCTTGCTGAGCGGTGTTTCAGGTTATGTCGATATAGGACTAATTTTACTGTGGATATAGATACTTTTGTACCTGTTTCCTCCAGCATCTTCACAAGGTCCTTTGTTTTTGTTCTGGGATTGATTTGCACTTTTCGCTCCAAAGTACGTTCATCTCTTGGAGAGCGGTATGACGACTGCGTGGTCCCATGGTGTTTATACTTGAGTACTATTGTTTGTACAGCTGAACGTGGTACTTTCAGGCGTTTGGAAATTGCTCCCAAGGATGAATCAGACTTGTGGAGGTCTACAATTTTCTTTCTAATGTCTTGGCTGATTGCTTTTGATTTTCCCATGATGTCAAGCAAAGAGGCACAGAGTTTGAAGGTAGGCCTTGAAGTACATCCACAGGTACACCTCCAATTGACTCAAATGATGTCAATTAGCCTATCAGAAGCTTCTAAAGCCATGACATAATGTTCTGGATTTTTCAAGCTGTTTAAAGGCACAGTCAACTTAGTGTATGTTAACTTCTGACCCACTGGAATTGCGATACAGTGTATTCTAGGTGAAATGATCTGTCCGTAAACAATTTTTGGAAAAATGACTTGTGTCATGCATAAAGTAGATGTCCTAAACGACTTGCCAAAACTATAGTTTGTTAACAAGCAACTTGTGGAGTGGTTGAAAAACAATTTTTAATGACTCCAACCTAGTATAGGTAAACTTCCGACTTCAGCTGTAACCTTATAGCCATTGAAAGCTGCAATATGTAACTTTTGGGGTGACGAAATTCACATAGAAATGTGAGTTATAGATCTGTCATTCTCATTGAAACCAAGTCTACGACGCGGTAGATCTGTTCTATGTATACTATTTCTAGGCTTCCCATCCTAAAGTTAAATTTTTTTGTGTATGTTACGTTTGGTTTTGTACACCAGCTTCAAACTGCTGAAAATACTATATTTTTTGGTTATTGAAAACATTTTACAGCAGTTTAGGTGGTACAATAACAAGGGACCTTGTTTTTTCACGAAATCTCAATTTTGGCAAACTATTAGAATTTTAGCATCCAGGAAATGGAGGAGTGATTTCTGCATATCACACCAGTGGCGGTCGGTGCCATTTAAGATGAGGGAGGATGATTATTTTTGTATGAGCATGGCCTTATTTCTATTACAGCATATTGGATGACTGTCACATTGATAGGTTTGATGATGATACTCAAATTTTTCTCTATTCCCTATATCCATCATAAGGTTGCTACAACCTAGCCTATGAATTAAAGTTTACAACATAGTTGCACAGGTTGAGAGAAATTTGAGTAATCAAGGTGACAGATACACACAGCCTAAACACAGCCTACATTGTTGTCACCATATCTGAATCAAATCAAATGTGTTACATGCTCTGAATACAACAGGTGTAGGGAAATGCTTACTTACAAGCCCTTAACCAACAATGCTTTTAGAAAAAAAAGTGTAGAAAATAAAAGTTACTAATAATTAATTAAACAGCAGCAGTAAAATAACAATAGCGGGGCTGTATGCAGGGTGTACCGGTACAGAGTCAAAGTGCGGGGGCACCGGTTAGTCGAGGTAATTGAGGTAATCAGTACATGTAGGTGGAGTTATTAAAGTGACTATGCATAGATAATAAACAGACAGTAGCAGCAGAGTAAAGGAGCGGGTAGCCCTTTGATTAGCTGTTCCGGAGTCAGATAGCTTGGTGGTAAAAGCTGTTAAGAAGCCTCTTGGACCTAGACTTGCCGCTCCGGTACCGCTTGCCGTGCGGTGGCAGAGAGAACAGTCTATGACTTGGGTGGCTGGAGTCTTTGACAATTTTTAGGGCCTTCCGCTGACACCTCCTGGTATAGAGGTCCTGGATGGCAGGAAGGTTGGCCCGAGTACTGGGCTGTATGCACTACCCTCTGTAGTGCCTTGTGGTCGGAGGCCGAGCAGTTGCCATACCAGGCAGTGATGCTCTCGATGGTGCTGTTGTAGAACCTTTTGAGGATCTGAGGACCCATGCCAAATCTTTTCAATCTCCTGAGGGGGAATATACTTTATTGTGCCTTCTTCACAACTGTCTTAGTGTGTTTGGACCATGATAGTTTGTTGGTGATGTGGACACCAAGGAACTTGACGCTCTCAAATCTGCTCCACTGCAGCTCCATCGACGAGAATGGAGAGTGCTCGGTTCTACTTTTCCTGTAGTCCACAATCATCTCCTTTATCTTGATCACGTTGAGGGAGAGGTTGTTGTCCTGGCACCACACGTCCAGGTCTCTGACCTCCTCCCTATAAGGCGGTCTCGTCGTTGTCAGTGATCAGGCCTACCACTGTTGTGTGACTCCAACACATGATGGTGTTGGAGTCGTGCCTCGCCATGCAGTCATGAGTGAACAGGGATTACAGGAAGGGACTTAGCAGGCACCCCTGAGGGGCCCCCGTTGAGGATCAGCGTGGCAGATGTGTTATTACCTACCCTTACCACCTGGGGGCGGCCCTTCAGGAAGTCCAGGATCCAGTTGCAGAGGGAGGTGTTTAGTCCCAGGGTCCTTAGTTTAGTGATGAGCTTTGAGAGCACTATGCTGTTGAATTTTGAGCTGTAGTCAATGAATAGCATTTTCACATAGGTGTTCCTTTTATCCAGGTGGGAAAGGGCAGTGTTGAGTGCAGTAGAGATTTTATCATCTGTGGATCTGTTTGGGGCGGTATGCAAATTGAAGTGGGTCTAGGGTTTCTGGGAGAATGGTGTTGATGTGAGCCATTACCAGCCTTTCAAAGCACTTCATGGCTACAGACATGAGTGCTACGGGTCAGTAGTCATTTAGGCAGTTTATTTTACTGTTCTTGGACACAGGGACTATGGTGGTCTGCTTGAAACATGTGGGTATTACAGACTCAATAAAGGACAGGTTGAAAATGTCAGTGAAGACACTTGCCAGTTGGTCAGCGCATGCTCAGAGTACACATCCTGGTACTCCGTCTGGCCTTGTGAATGTTGACCTGTTTAAAGGTCTTACTCACATCGGCTACGGAGAGCATGATCACACAGTCATCCGGAACAGTGATTGCTCTCATGCATGCTTCAGTGTTACTTTCCTCGAAGCGAGCATAGAAGTTATTTAGCTCATCTGGTAGGCTCGTGTCACTAGGCAGCTCACGGCTGTGCTTCCCTTTGTAGTCTGTAATAGTTTGCAAACCCAGCCACATGTGACGAGTGTCGGTGCCAGTGTAGTACGATTCAATCTTAGTCCTGTATTGACGCTCTGCCTGTTTGATGGTTCGTCGGAGGGAATAGCGGGATTTCTTATAAGCTTCCGGTTTAGATTCCCACTCATTGAAAGCGTCAGCTCTACCTTTTAGCGCAGTGCGGATGTTGCCTGTAATCCATGGCTTCTGGTTGGGGTATGTACTTACGGTCACTTTGGGGATGACAAACTTATTGATGAAAATACCTGGTAGAATTTAGGTAAAACGGATTTGTTTCCCTGCATTAAAGTCCCCGGCCGCTAGGAGCACCGCCTCTGGATGAGCGTTTTCCTGTTTGCTTATGGCCGCATACAGCTCATTGAGTGCGGTCTTAGAGCCAGCATTGGTTTGTGGTGGTATATAGACAGCTACGAAAAATACAGATGAAAATTATCTTTGTAAATAGTGTGGTCTACATCTTATCATGAGATACTCTACCTCAGGCGAGCAAAACTTAGAGACTTTCTTAGATTTTGTGGACCAGCTGTTGTTTACAAATATACATAGACCGCCACCCCTTGTCTTACCAGAGGCCTACCAAAAAGCTTAAAACCCACCAGCTGTATGTACCATGTCCCGTTGGTAGGATATACGTGATTGTAAATTGTCTATTTTATTACCGATTGATTGTACGTTGGCTAATAGGACCGATGGTAAAGTTAGATTACCCTCTCGGTATCGGATCCTTACAATGCACCTGGACCTTCGTCCCCAATACCTAAGTCTCTTTCTCCTGCGAATGACAGTGATGAGAGCCTTGTCGGGCGTAAAGTAAATCCTTCCCGTCTGACTCGTTGAAGAAAAAGTATTCCTCCAGTATGGAGTGAGTAATCACTGTGCTGATATCTAGAAGCTCTTTTCGGTCATAAGACACCATGGCAGAAACATTATGTACAAAATAAGTTAAAAATAATGCAAAAACATACACAATAGCTCAATTGATTCTGGGATCATAAAACGGCAGCCATCTCCCTCTGTCGCCATTCATATTAACATCATAGTCAACATAGCTACTAGAACTAACATGTTAGTAAACCCCCTACAATCACGCAGTACAGTCGGCAGCAAGCAGTTTAGCAGTTATACCGGTGGGCCCCGGTGGCAATAAATTAATAAAACCAAACTAATATCTTGACTTGAAAAAGTTCCATTATGGGATAGTCATAGCCAGCTAGCAAACATAGCATCCCTCTCTGTTTGAGCCGGGTGTTTGAGTAGGGTAAACTAGCTAGCTGCAATCACTGGCTAAGTAAGTGAAGGTAAAAAATAATTCAACAAAATATAGCTATCTCTCGCTCTCTTGATTCTCCTTTATTTTTAAATAAATACATTTGTTCAAAACTGTTAAACTGCTGACTTTCTCTCTTTGAGTCAACTGCTCACCACATGTTATGCACTGCAGTACTAGCTGGCTGTAGCTTATGCTTTCAGTATCCAATTCATTCTCTTATCCTTTGATTGGGTGGACCACATGTCAGTTAATGCTGCAAGAGTTCTGATAGGTTGGAGGATGTCCTCCAAAGTTGTCATAGTTGCTGTGTAAGTCTAAGGTATGGGGTGATAACCACGAGCCTCCTAGGTTTTGTATTGAAGTCAATGTACAGAAACTAGCTGTCCTCGGTCTACACCATGGTGCAACCCTGTTAAAGTCTTTCATTGCAAAACAGTGTGTTTTAATAAATTATTTAATATATTTATACCATGTTATACCAGTGTTATACCGTATCTATTGTCAAGTTAGCACAGGCATCAAGTCAATCTCATGACATTGTTATGAGCCTCTACTTCTGAGAATGTTACCTCCGTTTTTTACACTTTACACTTTTTTACACTTGTTTTTCATAGCCCAAAACCTGGCTCTCTTGACCCTTTGAACTGCGTTTAACAATTGTGAGTCTGTTTTAGCCGTGAGAAATGTTGAGCAGCATGCTTAGGAACTGGTGGGCTTGTGACTCTCTCTTTCTTTTTCTCACACATCTTTCTCCTTTTCTCTATCTAATGTCTCTCTCGTCTCTCAACTATGAGTCAGCGACCCCTCACCTTAGCCCTGAGGGGTTCGGCTTTGTGAAAGGACTTGACACACCCATGACTTTGACCTCTGACCTTTTGATTGATCGGCCATTGTTCCAACACAGTTACAGTGGAGTGGAGCCATTGGGAAGGATGAAGTACAAAATTAACAAAGAGAGAGAAAGAGAGATAAAGTGAAAGAGAGAGAGAGAGAGAGAGGAAAAGAGAGGAAGACTGCTTGAAATGAGAGTGCAAGACAGTGAGTGAGTGAGTGAGTGAGTGAGTGAATGAGTGAGTGAGTGAGTGAGTGAGTGAGTGAGTGAGTGAGTGAGTGAGTGAGTGAGTGACTGAGTGAGTGAGTGAGTGAGTGAGAAAGTGCCTCTTTTGCACAAAGTGTCTTTTTGTGCCACCCAGTTAAATTGGTATGGTCACGTAAGAGGAAGTGTTACTTTTGTGGTGGCAAAGTTAGTTGTTACTTCATCATGCTGGCTTTTGAAAATATCTGTAGTGAACTACGTTTTGAAAGTAACTTTAGTATTTGTATTAAGGGTAGCTTTAGTGTAGCTTAACTTCTTCCAGGTTGAATTCATTGGTAGCTTGGTAACTATATTTTCAGAGTAGCTTCCCCAACACTGGTCATTACCTAATGTTTTCATAGGAATGTTCCAGTGACGTGCAAGGACTGTTTCCAAGAGACCATTCCTTTACTGTCAAACAGAACTTACCCAGAACGTGGTTACCATATTCTCTGAATATTCTATATTCATTTTCTAGACTCATTTCATGGGAATGTTTTAAGAACATTCCTGTGTCCAGGTTTCTAAGGGTTAAGAGAATATTCCATCAATGTCCCACCAAACATACACAGAATATGGTTGTCATGTTTTCAGTATACAATATATTTTTTTATCTTCATTTTTTAAATTGAACCTTTATTTAACTAGGCAAGTCAGTTAAGAACTAATTCTTATTTACAATGGCGGCCTAACCCGGCCAAACCCTAACCTGGACAACGCTGTGCCGGAAAACTGGACACTCAAACATCTGGGGAACATTACGGGCAACAGTACAAAAATGTTCTCTTTACTTAGATTTGTTAGCTGGGTATGTTAGTACAGCATAATATGTCCATGCAATCTAATGCATACAAAGCAGCATAAATATGCATCCACTCTATGCTGCTTTGTATGCATTACATTGCATGGAAGAGCAATGCCAATCGCATGGTTTGTGTAAGTAAACATTCTCTTCCACACACCCTCCATAGGACTCCATACGAGGCTGAACATATTGACAAGCACACACACACACACACACACACACACACACACACACACACACACACACACACACACACACCATACACATACACATACACATACACACACAAGGACACGAGTGTGTGCATGCAATTCATGACACTATTAATACATTGACATGCATATATACCACACATGCACACACAAACACGCCATACACTCACAAAGAGACAAATGTGTGGCAAGCGGGGTGATGCTATAAATATATATATAAACAGTATATACACACACACACATACACTTGAACATATGCACACACGTGCTTTGCAGGAATATTCACAGTGACACAAGTGTTACCCAACAGGTGACACTATAAATAAACTAGCACGCCTAGTTACCTACGTATACTACTTCAACCCACACAAAGACGTGCTGTGTGCCGTAAAGAGACAAATGTGCACTATTAATACACTGGCACACACACGGACATTCATAAACACACTCGACTGACACACACATGACACACACAGGCATACATAGGCGTACTTAGACACACACACCCACACACTTTTTCTCACACACACACACACACACACACACACACACACACACAGTAAGGAAGGGGATGGATTCTCCAGCTGCTTGCAAGCAGGGGGACAGAATGTCCCCAACAGCTGTGGATTCCTCCAGTAGTGAAGGAGAAGGATGGAAGGATGTAGGGAGGAAGGGATGGAGGGAGGGAGAGATGGAGGGAGGGGTCCTAGGACAGTGGCTGCTTACCATTTTCACACTACCATGCCAAACAGTGCTGACTCTGATATTTACAGCTTGGTTCAGCTTAGTTTGGCTCAATGTGTTCCAACTAATTCCATCAGAATGCCAAGTTAGACTGTTGTTATATCTGCAATTGATCTTATACAGATGTACAGTAGGATCTTGATCACCCTGTTGCAGGAGAACGTTCCATCCAATAAATGTAATACTTGTATTCTATTTGAGGCTTAAAAAGTCTTCTGAAGTTTATAATTTCGACTTAGAAATGTCAGACTGTAGAAGCCTTTTCAAACCTCAAATAGACTACAAGATTTACATTTCATGCGTTGCAGGAAAGTTCTCTTGCCACAGGGTGATCAAGATCCTACTGTTACTGTACAGCGGGTACAACCCCCCCCCCCCAGTTGGTTGTACCTGCTGTAAATTCATGACTGGGGCACTGAGTAGGGGGCACTGTGGGGAAGGCAGCTGCTGGGCTGTATTAAAGACTGAGCCTTGGCAACCACAACCGCTCAATCCAAAATGGCCACTCGATGAACCCGAAATGGTCAGATAGGTGTTAGCAATATGGTGGTATGTTTAAGAGACCAAACAAAAGATTTTGCTGTTACATTTATGTGGATAATATTACAAATATTTGTTGGCCTGATGTGATTAATAAGGAGCATCTAGATACTGCACTTGATGAATTTATGAAATTGGGAGAGGTGGAAAACGTATTGTTATCGATCAATAATGACAAACCTCTTGGCATTAACAACTTAGATGGAAAGCTACTGAGGATGGTAGCTGACTCCATAGCCACTCCTATCTGTCATATCTTTAATCTGATCCTAGAGGAAAATCTTTGTCCTCAGACCTGGAGGGAAGCCAAATTCATTCTGCTACCCAAGAGTGGCAAAGGGTCCTTTACTGGTTCTAACAGCAGACCAATCAGCTTGCTGTCAGCTCTTAGCAAACTGTTGGAAAAATCTGTGTTTGACCAAATAGAATGCTATTTCTCTGTAACCAAATGAACAACACACATTCAGTATGCTCAACATGTACTGCACTGACAGAAATGACTGATGGTTGGTTGAAATAAATTGATTTCAGTGCAGCCTTTGATATTATTGACCATAACCTGTTGTTGAGAAAACATGGCTTTTCGACCTCTGCCATATCGTGGTTTCAGAGCTATATATCTAATAGAACTCAGAGGATTTTCTTTATTGGAAGCTTCTCTATTGTCAAACATGTAATGTGTGGTGTGCCACAGGGCAGCTCTCTAGGCCCTTTACTCTATTCTATTTTACCAATGACCTGCCACTGGCATTAAACAAAGCATGTGTCTCCATGTATGCTGATGATTCAACTATATATGCATCCGCAGCCACAGCTAATGAAGTCACTGAAACCCTTAAAGAGTTGGAGTCTGTTTTGGAATGGGTGGCCAGTAATAACCTGGTCCTGAACGACTCTAAAACTAAGAGCATTGTATTTGGTACAAATAATTCCTTCTAGACATCAGCTGAATCTGGTAATGAATGGTGTGGATGTTGAACAAGTTGAGGAGACTAAATTACTTGGTGTTACCTTAGATTGTAAACTGTCATGTTCAAAATATATAGATTCAATGGTTGTAAAGATGGAGAGAGGTCTGTCCATAATAAAGAAATGCTCTGCATTTTGACACCACACTCCAAAAAGCAAGTCCTGCAGTCTCTAGTTTTGTCTTATCTTGATTATTGTCCAGTCATGTGGTCGAGTGTTGCAAGGAAAGACCTAGTTAAGCTGCAGGTGACCCAGAACAGAGTGGCACGTCTTGCTTTTCATTGTAATCAGAGGATTAAAATAAATATGCCAATCTCTCTTGGCTAAGAGTTGAGGAGAGACTGACTGCATCACTTCTTCCTTTTATAAGAAACATTAATGTGTTGGAAATCCTAAAATGTTTGCACTTGCGCCACCAGACATGCCACCAAATTCAAGAAAGGGTACAGTATTATATAGAGCCATTATTGCATGGAACTCTGTTCCATCTCCTATTGCTCAAATTAACAGCAAACCTGGTTTAAAAAAAACAGATAAAGCAATACCTCACGGCACAACGCCTCACCCCTATTTGACGTAGATAGTTTGTCTGAATATATTGATATGTATGATACGTGTGCCTTTTTTAAATTGATGTAGTTCTGGGGGCGCTGTTGGAAGCCAAGGATGTAGAACGCCTTTCCCTATCGCTCCTGTGTTATTTCTGTTTGGCCAGGCGTCTGAAGGGACCCCTAAACAATTCAGATCAAATTTGAGAAATGTAAGTTTGTAATGGAGTCTGCAAAGAGCAGGCCGCAGCAAGCCCGCGCTCTCTCCTGATTCACCCCCGCCACTGGATGCTGCTAATGCCGGCCCCACGGGAACTCTGACTGTGGAGATGCTACAATCCGTGATAGGCACCCTCAAAACCGATATTTTTGGCAAAATTGACTCTCTCTCTCTACCAATCTCAAGTCAGAGATATCAATGGTCAAAGACAAGCTTAAAATAATCTATCGAGAGTATACAGAATAACCCCGACACACACGGAGTGGCCTTGTCGGAGCTGGAGCGAGGTGATATAGACCACATAACTCGCATTAGTGAGCTAGAAGCTAACGTTGGCTCATTAGCAACTAGGGTGGCATACCTCGACAATAGATGCGAAGATATGGAAAGTAGAATGCGGAGGAACAACATTCGTCTATTGGGAATAGTGGAGGGAGTGGAGGGCACAAGACCCACAGAGTTCATGGCCCAGCTGCTTCAGGAGCTGCCCGGATGGAGGAGAAACCACTGATAGATCGTGCCCACCGCACTCTGCGTAGCCGACCCCAGGATGGAGAACCCCCGCGACCATTTGTCATCAGGGTGCATTTCTTTCACGTCCACAATGACATACTGAGGAGATTGGGAGAAGCATCCTCTCTCCTCTATAAGGGTAAAAGAGTCTCGATATTTGCGAACTACACCACAGCTGTGGCTAAGAAGCGGGCTAGCTTTGGAGCTGTGAAGCGACGCGCCTGCACGGGCGTGAAGTTCGGCCTCATCTACCTTGCGGTTTTGAGACTGACTTTACCGGACAGCTCCGCGCACAGATTTGAGGACCCGGCTTTAGCGGCCAATTTCATCAACAATAACGTGAAAGTGGCTGTTGTACTGCACGGTGTGGAACAAATGGTTGGTTAGTTGGTCTTCGAAGGAGGCTAGTTAGCAGGCCGGCCAGCAGACTGGTTGGCTAGCGAAGCCAACTTTGCCGGGTTCATTGACATTTGAATGTCATTCTCTTTTTAATAAAAAAAAAAAAATTCCAACCCAGGTTGCAGCCTCTAATGCTAATATCTGGCTGTTTTCATGGTTCAGTTGTAGTTTTACTATCTGTATTGCTGTTAAACCTCTCTTAACCAGATTTTCCCCCATAGACTCTGCTGGGGACCAATATATGTATATTTGGCTTACTCTGGTTAAATGGTCACCCATTTCAGGTAGCACAGAGTAAGAGTTGTCATGCTTTGCACTAAACTTTTTTTGTATTTAGGGTTTTGCTTGCATCTCAGTTGGTGAGATGCTTCAGCAAGGGAGGGTGTGAGGGAAGGGGGTTTTCCCTCTTTATTTGTATATAGTTTTTCTATGTTTTTGTGCTTCGTCGCTTGTCTTTGTTTTTTAAATTTGCATTTTTAGGTTCAACTAAGATCTTTAGTTTACATTGTACCTTGTCCTTTACACATCCTCTCTCTCTTAAGACATGACTCAGCCTAGTGTAGCCCATCCTGCTGGAGGGAATGGCTTTAATTTTCTTACTTGGAACAGCAGGGGCATAAATAACCCAGTTAAACGTAGTAAGGTGCTACACCACCTTCATCAATTTAAAGCTCACGTCATCTTTCTCCAAGAAACTAATTTTAAGGTATCACAACACTCAAGTCGGGTGGGTGGGTCAGGTGTTCCATTCCTCATTTCAGAGTAAGGCAAGAGGGGTAGCTATTTTACTTCACAGATCGGTACCTTTCACATATTTCACATATATGTGATTTCAGATCCCCATGATAAGCTGCTCAATACGAATGCACTTCTTGTTAATATTTATGCTCCTAATTGGGGCAATGGTTTTCTATACAATTCCACATATGTCTTCCCATATGTTGATCTTAGGCGGGGACTTTAACTGTTGGTTAGACCCACATTTGGAGCGATACGCCACTAAATCTACCACCTTATCAACCTCAGCTAGAGTTGTCCGAACCATTATGTCTGAATTCGAAGTCTCATGTCCCTGGAGAATGTTTAATCCATCTGGAAAAGAATACTCTTTTTTTTCTCACCGGTTCACCACACTTTTACACGCATAGACTACTTCCTTGTAGATGACAGGCTTCTCCATTCCATATCTTCATGTTCATATGATCCAATTGTTGTATCTGACCACGCCCCTGTTGCCATGAAAGCAGTCATTCAAACTGTTGACAATCTGCGACCGCCTTGGCGGCTAAATACTCAACTGCTCAGTAAATGAACACTTTGTCAATTTTGTTTAAAGTCAAATCAACTTTTTCATGATTACAAATAGAACCCCAAACATCTCTGTGTCTACTCTTTGGGAAACTTTGAAAGCTTACATCAGAGGTGAAATGATTCCCTACACCGCACATGAGAACAAACTGAAAAGGGATAGGCTAACACGCTGTATTGCCCAATTAGATGACATTTATGCCGTTTCACCATCTCCGGCTATTTATAAGGGACGTTTAACTTTGCAAGCAGAGTTTGACACATTATTAACAGACCAGGTTACTGAACTGCTTGTCAAGTCTAGGAGCACTTACTATGAACAAGGATATAAAGCCAGTATATAAATCCAATTATTAGCTCATATGTTACGTCAACTATCATCGTCATTTCAGATTCCTAATATTTGTACATCGTTTGGGATATCATTAGACCATAGAGGGATCAATGATGAGTTCAAGAGATTGTACCAGTCTCTATATACTTCTGAAAGTAAAGCGGATACATTGAAATTGGATGATTTCTTCCACTTACTTGCTGTGCCTTCGGTCAGCCGGGATTTGGTAAAAAAATATTAGAGCAGCCGATCACTGTTGAAGAATTATCTAATGCTGTCAAATGCCTTCAATCTGGGAGAAGCTCAGGGCCTGATGGCTACTCGGCAGAGTTTTATTAAAAGTCTCTTTACAAAATAGCTCCTATTCTAATTGAAATGTACAATGAAACATTTGTAAATGGTGTTCTCCCACAGACTCTCACTCAGGCAACCATTTGTCTTATTCTTAAAAAAAATCAAAGACCCTCTTGACTGTGTATCATACCGTCCAATTAGCCTGCTAAATGTTGACAATAAAATTCTAGCCAAACTTCTGGCAACGCGTCTGGAACAGTCATCCCATCAATTATCTCTCCGTATATCAAACAGGATTTATTAAAAATAGACGTCAATATTCAATGATTATTTAATATTATATATAATCCTTCTGTCACCAATACCTCTGAAGCCATTATATCCCTGGATGCGGAGAAAGCGTTTGACTGGGTGGAATGGAAATACATTTTTTACACTCTAAATAAATTCGGCTTTGGCTCCAAATTGAGGGGATGAGACTTCTGTATTCATCCCCTCAAGCCTCTGTCAGGACTAATAACACTCAATCAGTTTGCTTCCCTTTGCAACGATCGACATGCCAGGGTTGCCCTTTAAGTCCCTTACTGTTTGCCCTCGCCATAGATCCACTTGCAATAGCACTTCACTCCAACCCCCTTATCAAAGGTATAGTCCGATACGGACACGAACACAAACTGTCTTTATATGCAGATGATTTATTATTATACACATCCAACCTTTCTGTCTCTGTTCCTGCTGCCCTTGCCACTTTTGCATCCTTCGGTCACTTATCAGGGTATAAACTGAATCTCAGTAAAAGCCAATTGATGCCGCTTAATATGGCCACAATATGGGAACATGTCACAATCAGATTTGAAAACCTTTTTCAAGACAACTTTGCTCCTCTTTTAACCTGTACTAAGGATGATTTGGAACGCTGGTCTTTGTTACACCTCTACTTAGTCGCAATAATTTATTAAATTAAAATGAATGCTCACCATAAATTCTTATATCTCCATCAGTGCCTTCCGATTGTGCCTTCCCAATACATTTTTCAAAACGATCGATGGCCTAATACTACCCTTTATATGGGACAAAAAGCCCCCTAGGATACGAAAACAACTTTTGCAGAGGCCCAAACCAGTCGGCGGTCTAGCTCTACAGGATTTCAGATTATATTATTGGGCCGCTAACCTTAGGATCATTCAGTACCGTTTGCAGAGCAGAGAGATATTACCACCCCCAATTTGGCTAGAGATGGAGGCCATCTCATCTACACCGGCATCATTGTCTTCCCTCGCTCACTCCTCCGTTACAGGCCCTTACTCCTCCTTCACCATCAATATATCTGTCAAAACAACATTGAAGATCTGGAATCAATTTAGGCGCCACTTTGGGTTTCAGACAACCTCTTATTTGGTTGCCTCAAACCCATCTATGGTTGATGGTTGCTTTCTCAACTTGGTCTAGTCTCGGTATTAAAAGATTCAGGGATCTGTATATTAACAATACATTTTAGTACGTTTGAACAATTATCAGCTAAATTTGGTCTCCCCAGACATAATTTCTTTAGGTTCTTACAAGTCCCGAGTTACGTCCACAGCATAGATCCAGGATTCCCCACCCTTCCTGGTGAAACGCAGTTCGACACATTTCGTATCCCACTTTCTACTCAGAAAGGCACCGTGTCAATAATCTATAGTCAAATTTGCTCACCATAAACCATCTCATTAAACAATATTAAATCCTCATGGGAGGAGGAACTGGGTGAAGAAATATCTGATGAACTATGGGAAGGGGCACTCAAAAAGATGCATAGCTCTTCTATTTGCGCTCGACACGGTTTCATTCAATGCAAACTCATTCATAGGGCCCACTGGACCAAAGCAAGATTATCCAAAATTTACAAGGATGTGAACCCTAATTGTTTACGATGTAATCAGTGTCCTGCTAATCATATACACATGTTTTGGTGTTGCCCATCTCTTGTTGGTTTCTGTAAAGCCATCTTTAACACACTCTCAGAATTCAGCTGCACACAGATTGAGCCAGACCCTTTTACTGCACTATTTGGGGTTTCCTTACCCACTATACAATTGACCAAAATGAATAAGGATGTAATTACCTTTGTCACTTTGTTAGCGAGACAATTAATTTTACTTAGATGGAAATCCTCTGCACCCCCTTCTCATGCTCTTTGGATTAAATCAATTTTGAATTGCATAAATTTGGAAAATATTAAACACACTCAATGGGCCTGTAGACAAATTCTTTGAAATGTGGGCTCCCTTTTTTTCTTATGTTAAATGACTAGATTTCCCTGCAGTTCCAGAGTGATATATATTTATATATTGGTGATGTAAGAGGCCTGGTATGTGCAAACATGACATCTCGGGTGTTAATGACTGTATTATCTGTGCTTGTTGACGTAAAACAACTGTATCAAAAAATAAATAAATTATTGTCCTTTATGCCCTTTTTTATGTCTGTCTCGCTCTCTGTTTTGCTGTATTGTTGTCTTTTATGTGTTGTTTTATATTACTACCAAATAACTTACAATTCCATAAACGAAGTAAAAACATTTTTTTTTAGCTGTTCTTGTCTATTATGTCATGTTTCATGTTTCTTGTGGACCCCAGGAAGAGTAGCTGCTACTTTTGCAACAGCTAATGGGGATCCTAATAAAAGAACAACAATTCCAGCCCTTTACAGTGGGGCAAAAAAAGTATTTAGTCAGCCACCAATTGTGCAAGTTCTCCCACTTAAAAAGATGAGAGAGGCCTGTAATTTTCATCATAGGTACACTTCAACCATGACAGACAAAATGAGAAAAAAAATCCAGAAAATCACATTGTAGAATTTTTCATGAATTTATTTGCAAATGATGGTGGAAAATAAGTATTTGGTCACCTACAAACAAGCAAGATTTCTGGCTCTCACAGACCTGTAACTTCTTCTTTAAGAGGCTCCTCTGTCCTCCTCAAAAATACTTTTTTGCCCCACTGTATGTATGTATTCTGTGATGGCAGAATACAACTCCACTAGCAACTCCACTATGCTACTTTCCGTTCACCTTCACCCAACAATAAACAATATCTTGATTGTGAGGTTGAGTTGTTAAAAATAACAGGAACGCATACACACATTCATCCAAAATAGCAGCGTCTGCTTGCCTAAATGAAAAAGAGGATGTCAATGGTGCAGACTAACTTTAGCAACAGGATGTCACTGTTTCAGTTTCTGTGTGTGTGTGTCTGTGAGTGTGTGTTTGTATGCATGTATGAGTATGTCTGTCTGTGCGTGTCTGTGTGTGTTTGTGTGTGTGTGTCTGTGTGTGGTGGTAGGCTGTTGCAGCAGCACCCGAGAGAGAAAAACGATGGTTGTGAAAGCTAAGATGTCAACATAGACCAGAAGTTTGCCTTGTGTCTATTTTTAGCAACAGAAAAACGGAAGTGATAACTGTTAATTGTGTTAATATTATCATCGTCTTTCCCCCTATTTTTGACACCTTATGATTAAATCTTATGTGTTCCATTTACCACACCAGGGAGAAAAACAATTTGGTGTTGCACACAGGGTGTGACCAAATTTGTGCTCTGTGCTTCAAATAGGACTACGACAACATTTCACTGACTGAGCACGCTACTTTATGTGGTCATAAGGGTAGCCTACACTTGAAGCAAAAAGCACTTCATAACAATGCAGTCATAAAGTGTCCTTAATCACTTCAAAGTAGTGCAAAACAGGTATACTTTACACAGACAGCCAAGTTCTACAAAAACTCACAAGTTCTCTGATTTATAAATATGATTGGCTGTATTTCATTTCTGTGGTTGGCATTTTCATGTTGAATGCAAAATGTAGCATACATTACACAAAGTATACTGTTGATAGTTGGTGTAGTGTTTCTGAGCGACATCATGGCTGTGGTAAGAACACAGCTGGTGGTTGTTTGTTGTTCACTAGAGACTTCCTGATCGTTTCCTATCAGGGCATAATTTAGAGCTGGGAGACAACACCTTGCTAAGAAAAGACAAACTAACAAGCAGTAGTTTCAGACAGTGAGATACACAAACTAATAGTGTAATTATAGAACGCTTGTGGAAAGCAGCATGTCACCAACATTGTTGCATCCATCTGACCAGGCAAAATGAAAGGCAAGACATTTCTCAGTGACTCCGTGGTTGAGCAACTGCTCTCTCCTTGAGTGACAGGGGGCAGGGCTTGGCATGGTTAGCGACATAGAGCAGCATGAGAAGGAGAGAGATTACTCAAGTAGCACACGAGTAAACTATAAAAACGGACAGAGTTGCGTATCACATTTAACAAACCAAACATTGAAATACCGTTGTAGAAGGTAAAGTCAAATTCAAGCCGGTCTGTGAATTAATACCGGTATATAGTATACCGCCCAGCCCTAGCATAAATCAGTGGGCTCACGCTTTGTTTATATTCGTCTGCTGTGTGTGTGTGTGTGTGTGTGTGTGTGTGTGTGTGTGTGTCCGACCATTTCCTCTGAAAACACACATCTCTTTATGCTGGTAATACACAGTGTTCTCATGCCTTTGGGTAATTCCTGTAGTAGCTGTTTTTGTTCTCAAGCATGAAGAGAAATGGCAACGTCAATAAATGTATCCATACTGAAGTACCACACTGAATCTTGAAGTGCCTACTTCTTCAAATACCCAAATCGAGATGGAAAACAAACATGTACTGTAGCTGTACACACACACATAAACACACACACTCACTCATGCACACACTGATGTGAGTTCACAGAAATACCAATGTGTCTGGATGGAATAAGATCAGGTGATGCTGGTCACACCTGGGCATCCTCGTCTGGCATCCTGGTTGAGTCTTACCTCACTGATATTTAAGGCAGGGTGCAAGTGACAGCCCAGAGAGAGGGGTATTTGGTTTTTGGGGAATTTTATTAGGATCCCCATTAGCTGTTGCAAAAGCAGCAGATACTCTTCCTGGGGTCCACACAAAACATGAAACATTACATAATACAGAACATTAATAGACAAGAACAGAACTACGTAGCCTACATATCTATACAGTGGTTCCTCCTTCCTCCTAAAAGTTGCAGCGTACTGCGGCGCAGCTTGCATGTTGCCGCAGAATTCTATGGTAAGTTGGTGCCATTAATGCTAGTTGGCGCTAGTTTGACCACCAGAGGCCATATTTGAGAAGTATTTGATAGCCTTCAATAATGACTGTACTAGAGAATGCGGACACGCGGGAGACCAGAGTTCAATTCCCCGATGGGAAGGAAGGAGTAGGCTGTCCTTGTTAATAAGAATTTGACTTGCTGAGTTAAATAAAGGTTACACTAAGAGCATAACTTTTCTGCACCATCATTTTCTAATTCTAGTCTAACCAATATCCAAATGGAGATTAAGTGAAAATAAAAATCTAATTGATTTATCAAGACCAGTTCCCTTGCTTGTCTCAGAGCAGCTCGAATCGGTGCTGAAATAGTTGTAGGCTTTTGCTTCAAATCCTATTGCTTCTAACTTCAATATGCTCTTTAAATAAATAAGACCTACACCACTTTTAACAGCACATTACTCAACACCAGTGAGACACCTCCAGGCTGTGTAAGGGCTATTTGACCAAGGAGAGTGATGGAGTTTTGCATCAGATGACCCGGCCTCCAGAATCACCTGACCTCAACCTAATTGAGATTGGAATGAGATTGGAATGAGTTGGACCGCAGAGTGAAGGAAAAGCAGGCAACGAGTGCTCAGCATATGTGGGAACTCTTTCAAGACTGTTGGATAAGCATTCCTCATGAAGCTGGTTGAGAGAATGTCAAGAGTGTGCAAAGCTGTCATCAAGGCAAAGGGTGGCTACTTTGAAGAATCTAACATCTAAAATATATGTTCACTTTTTTGGCTACTACATGATTCCATGTCGCCTACGGTAGACCTACAGTATATCGAAAAACATGACGTGACTCTCCACCAATAATTACATATAGAGGATTGGAGGATTCTAAATTAAAATCAAAAGCCACCTCATGGGTCTCCCGGTGGCGGCCGGCACAGGTATCGAACCTGTAGCAACCCATTTTGCACTGCAGGAACCCCCATCCACTCCGGAGCCCCTATCCACAAAGTATCAAAATACAGAGAGGTGTTGGTAAAGGTATACAGTATTGTCCTGCTAATAGCCCATAACGGGCTATTATAATACTGTACATGGTGTCCAGGTCAGAATAACCAAAACATTTCTTTATTAAAGACTGTACGAAAGAATGTTGAATGAGTGAGTCATCGAGCCATGACTGGGTGAGTCACTCAGCTTTATGTAGGTGCCTGTCATCAGCTTGATAATATATAACGATATTTTGGAGGTTATTTCGAAAGAGAGCGATTGTAATCTGAATAAAGGCCAAAATAATATTTGTAAAGGCCAAAACATGTATTTCTGTTTTTAGAGGGAGAGAAACGCTGGGAGAATTGTGCGCCACCCATAAAGGCCAAAATATAGTCCTGCTAATAGCCATAATGGTGCTGTACAACGTGACCATGTGTTTGAAAGAGTATTTTCCAATAAGCAACCATTTGTTTACCTTCATTAGACAACTTTGTTACAATATTTCTGTAATTCACTGATTTATTCCCATAGTAAATGTATCCATAATTAAATAAACATCAGCATTTTGAAAGCGTATTTTTATCATTATTTTATTAACGAAAGCATAAAGATGTTGATGAAGAAATACTGTACTGCTGTTTTGAGTTAGAAATGCAACACTTCAGAGTACTTAAGCATCGAATACATCGCAGGTAGGGGGATGTTCACATCGACAGTAGCCGGGCTATAAAGAGTCTATTGTTCTGCTAATTTAGTGTTTGAAAACCTGTTTTCAAAATGCCACCAGCTGTCCATTACTACTGTAATGATGGAAACCCCTCTGGGTTTCTGTCAGGGTGGAATGGAAAATATGGTGCTGTACAACGTGATGGTTGGGAGTACAGTACTGGGCTATTTAGCTAAAGAATCCAGTGTCCTGCGAGCACGCAGGAGACCTGGGTTCAATTTCCCGACAGAGTGGGCTGTCCTTGTACAGTGCCTTGCGAAAGTATTCGGCCCCCTTGAACTTTGCGACCTTTTGCCACATTTCAGGCTTCAAACATAAAGATATAAAACTGTATTTTTTTGTGAAGAATCAACAACAAGTGGGACACAATCATGAAGTGGAACGACATTTATTGGATATTTCAAACTTTTTTAACAAATCAAAAACTGAAAAATTGGGTGTGCAAAATTATTCAGCCCCTTTACTTTCAGTGCAGCAAACTCTCTCCAGAAGTTCAGTGAGGATCTCTGAATGATCCAATGTTGACCTAAATGACTAATGATGATAAATACAATCCACCTGTGTGTAATCAAGTCTCCGTATAAATGCACCTGCACTGTGATAGTCTCAGAGGTCCGTTAAAAGCACAGAGAGCATCATGAAGAACAAGGAACACACCAGGCAGGTCCGAGATACTGTTGTGAAGAAGTTTAAAGACGGATTTGGATACAAAAAGATTTCCCAAGCTTTAAACATCCCAAGGAGCACTGTGCAAGCGATAATATTGAAATGGAAGGAGTATCAGACCACTGCAAATCTACCAAGACCTGGCCGTCCCTCTAAACTTTCAGCTCATACAAGGAGAAGACTGATCAGAGATGCAGCCAAGAGGCCCATGATCACTCTGGATGAACTGCAGAGATCTACAGCTGAGGTGGGAGACTCTGTCCATAGGACAACAATCAGTCGTATATTGCACAAATCTGGCCTTTATGGAAGAGTGGCAAGAAGAAAGCCATTTCTTAAAGATATCCATAAAAAGTGTCGTTTAAAGTTTGCCACAAGCCACCTGGGAGACACACCAAACATGTGGAAGAAGGTGCTCTGGTCAGATGAAACCAAAATGGAACTTTTTGGCAACAATGCAAAACGTTATGTTTGGCGTAAAAGCAACACAGCTGAACACACCATCCCCACTGTCAAACATGGTGGTGGCAGCATCATGGTTTGGGCCTGCTTTTCTTCAGCAGGGACAGGGAAGATGGTTAAAATTGATGGGAAGATGGATGGAGCCAAATACAGGACCATTCTGGAAGAAAACCTGATGGAGTCTGCAAAAGACCTGAGACTGGGACGGAGATTTGTCTTCCAACAAGACAATGATCCAAAACATAAAGCAAAATCTACAATGGAATGGTTCAAAAATAAACATATCCAGGTGTTAGAATGGCCAAGTCAAAGTCCAGACCTGAATCCAATCGAGAATCTGTGGAAAGAACTGAAAACTGCTGTTCACAAATGCTCTCCATCCAGTCTCACTGAGCTCGAGCTGTTTTGCAAGGAGAAATGGGGAAAAATGTCAGTCTCTCGATGTGCAAAACTGATAGAGACATACCCCAAGCGACTTACAGCTGTAATCGCAGCAAAAGGTGGTGCTACAAAGTATTAACTTAAGGGGGCTGAATAATTTTGCACGCCCAATTTTTCAGTTTTTGATTTGTTAAAAAAGTTTGAAATATCCAATAAATGTCGTTCCACTTCATGATTGTGTCCCACTTGTTGTTGATTCTTCACAAAAAAATACAGTTTTATATCTTTATGTTTGAAGCCTGAAATGTGGCAAAAGGTTGCAAAGTTCAAGGGGGCCGAATACTTTCGCAAGGCACTGTAAATAAGAATGTGTTCTTAACTGACTTGCCTTGTTAAATAAAGGTTACACTAAGAGCATAACATTTCTACACCCTAATCTAACCAATACCCAAACGGAGATTCAGTGAAAATAAAAATAGCATTGATTTATCAAGACCAGTTACCATGCTTGTCTCAGAGCAGCTCGAAACGGTGCTGAAAAAGTAGGCTATTGCTTCTAACTTCCAAAATGCTCTTTTAATAAATATGACCTACACAACTTTTAACAGCATATTACTCAACACTAGTGAGACTCATGTTATTGGTGGAGAGTCACGTAATTTCGAAGAAATATGGCATGACTCTAAACCAATAATTACATACAGAGGATTGGAGGATATTTCTGTAATTCAGGGATATTTGTTCCCATAGTAATTCGTTATGTATCCATAACTAAATAAACATCAGCATTTTGAAAGAGTATTTTTATCATTATTTTATTAATGAAGCATAAAGATGCCATTATTAGTTACATTGTTTTAGTTTGAATGTGGAGACTTGCACTAAGAACAGAACAGCAGGAATATTTCCCTAGTTGGCGCTATTATTAGTGCAAAGCCCCTTAAATATTTTGGAGATCATTTTGTTTTCAAATAATGTAAAATGAGTGAGAAAAAGGCCATTCTTGAACATGGGGTGAGACATTGTTACTAATTTGTAAATAAAAACCAGTTTGTTATTTAGAATGATTTCTGTTTTTGGAGGGAGAAAATCGAAAAACCTACAGTCATCTCTTGGGTCTTCCAGTCGAGGATGGCACGGGTATTGAACCAGACTATGTAGCAACACAGCTTGCACTGCTATGCAGTGTCTTAGACCATTGCACCACTCAGGCACTGTACAATGTGACCGGTTGGGAGTGGGTACAACAGTAAGAGCAAAATAATCCTAACAAAATCAAATAAGAAAAACCTTAGTGTAACTACAGTGTTAGTAAGTAATACTGAAGTCGTGCACAATCAGTTTCTATTTAGGTTTATGTCGCCCATTTATTGTCAGTTAGAGACACAGTAGGACCCAAAAGAATAATCAGTGCTCTAACTCCGCCTTGCGCTGGTCTGGAGCAATGAAGCGGTGACACAGGGTACCATACAAAACCACAAATTACCTCTAAGTCCCAAGGTGTAAGCTCACAACTTCTAAAGGAGGAACCACTGTACATACACACAAACTATCTAGGTCAAATAGGGGAGAGGCGTTGTGCCGTGAGGTGTTGGTTTATCTGTTTTTTGAAACCAGGTTTTCTGTTCATTTGAGCAATAATGTGACGCAACGGAGTTCCAATGCAATAATGGCTCTATATAATACTTTACGTTTTCTTGAATTTGTTCTGGATTTGGGGACTGTGAAAAGTCCCCTGGTGGCATGTCTGGTGGAGTAAGTGTGATTGTCAGAGCTGTGTGTAAGTTGACAATGCAATGGATTTTCAACACATTCATATTTCTTATTAAACACATTTGAATAAAATGGGGTGATAGACGGAGAGAGAGAATGAGACATGCACTCGAGATTCAGTACACTCTTACCGCTTTCAATTTCAACCTGGATCCTCTCTCTCTCTTTCATTCTGTCTGTCTGTAAAAAACACGCACATGCATGTAAACACACATACAGACACAGAACCAATGTTACTCACACTTAAGACACTCCACACCGTAGCTCATGGCTCTTATTAGTTATTATGGCGACGTAATGAGGGTTTATTATACTAAAATGTAATAGTTATTCCAGGTGTTTCAATCTTACTTGCCCCACACCCCATTTCAAGAGTTTTCCAGATGTACTGGAATCTGTTGTTTGGTGATGGGGCTGTGTGTCATGCATATTTGACCTGCAGTAATACGTGTGTGGGTGTGTTTTCCCTCTGAAAGTACTGTTTGACTGAACCGTCTCGCAGACGTCTCTCTCTTAGTCATTTCTCCACTCGGGGTACATATTCATAAATTGTCTCAGAGTAGGAGTGCTGATCTTGGATCAGTTTTTCCTTTCCGATCATAATGAATACAATTCCATTGACGATTGCATACTGTCATTTTGGACCAATGCTATTTGGGTAACTCTTCTACCCAGTATTATAACGCACCACAAATCTTATTAATAGGTATTTATAAGTGTATTCATACATTATAAACTGGTGGCTCATAGAAAATGATACATTATAGGAACATTGTTTACTCCTACTATTCACTAATACTGTCTTAATGAACTCCTACTGTTCACCAGGTCATAAATGGTAGTGTAAGTGTTATGAAGATGACTCGTGGACTTGTGTCACGGTAAAGAGTGCTGGACATTGTGTAGCAAGCTATACAGATAGTTCACTAAGGTTTGATGATGGAGGATTTCCATTTGTTTTGACAGTGAGCCCCTTAATCCTTACCTGTCCTACCTAGCTGAACGGGGTATGCCAGTGTTAGGACACGGGCCCCCTACGGGAAGTATGTGAGTAATGCTGCTGACTAATGTTTGTCATGGCATTCAGAAACTGTGGTACATTTCCATCATATTCCTCCGCTCCCACCCTGAGGGGAAAGGTGTCTCCACCCTCCATTTCTGTCCTTTCTTTCTATCTGTAGTATTTTTAATGAAGCCTTCCATACAAGGACATAGAAACTGCTTGGAGGAAGAGCCAATGTCTCAATCCTTTCGACACCTAAACATGGCTTGGTGTAAGTTGAATCAATAAACGAATCTACACTGAACAAAAATATATACGCAACATGCAACAACTTCAAAAATGTTACTGAGTTACGGTTCATATAAGAAAATCAGTCAATTGAAATGATGTCCTAATCTAGGGATTTCACATGACTGGGAATACAGATGTGCATCTGTTGGTCAAAGATACCTTAACAAAAAAGCTAGGGGCGTGGATCAGAAAACCAGTCAGCATCTGGTGTGACCACCATTTTCCTCATGCAGAGCAACACATCTCCCTCGCATAGAGTTGAATCAGGCTGTTGATTGTAGCCTGTAGATGTTGTCCCACTCATCTTCAATGGCTGTGAGAAGTTGCTGGATATTGGCGGGAACTGGAGCACACTGTCGTACACGTCAATCCAGAGCATCCCAAATATGGTCAATGGGTGGCATGTCTGGTGAGTATGCAGGCCATGGAAGAACTGGGACATTTTCAGGATCTCGTCATGGTATCTGCATTCAAATTGCCATAGATAAAATGCAATTGGTTTCGTTGTCCGTAATTTATGCCTGCCCATACCATAACCCTACCGCCACCTTGGGGCACTCCGGTCACAACGCTGACATCAGCAAACCGTTCACTCACACGACGCCATACACGGTATCTGCCATCTGTCCGGGGCAGTTGAAACCAGGATTCATCCGCGAAGAGCGCATTTCTCCAGTGTGCCAATGGCCATCGAAGGTGAGCATTTACCCACTGAAGTTGGATACAATGCCGAACTGCGTTGTATCCAAGGTCAAGACCCTGGTTAAGGTCAAGACCCTGGTGAGGACAAGGAGCATACAGATGAGCTTCCCTAAAACTGTTTCTGACAGCTTGTGCAGAAATTCTTCGGTTGTGCAAACCCACAGTTTCATCAGCTGTCCGGGTGGCTGGTCTCAGACGATCTCACAGGTGAAGAAGCCAGATGTGGAGGTCCTGTGCTGGCTTACTTACACGTACGTGGTGTAAGGCCGGTTGGATGTACTGCCAAATTATCTAAAACAAGAAATGGTAGAGAAAGAACATTAAATTCTCTGGCAACAGCTCTGGTGGACATTCGTGCAGTCAGCATGTCAATTGCACGCTCCCTCAAAACTTCATTAAATAGTACCCGCAAAACACCAGTCTCAACGTCAACAGTGAAGACTCCGGGATGCTGGCCTTCTAGGCAGAGTTCCTCTGTCCAATGTCTGTGTACTTTTCTTTTTATTGGCCAGAGATATGGCTTTTTCTTTGCAACTCCCGGAGTCGCCTCTTCACTGTTGACATTGAGACGGGTGTTTTGCGGGTACTATTTAATGAAGTTGCCAGTTGAGGACTTGTGAGGCGTCTGTTTCTCAAACTAGACACTCTAATGTACTTGTCCTCTTGATCAGCTGTGCACCGGGGCCTCCCATTGCTCTTTCTATTCTGGTTAGGGACAGTTTGCGCTGTACTGTGAAGGGAATGGTACGCAGCGCTGTACGAGAGCTGCAGTTTGTTGGCAATTTCTCGCATGGCATAGCCATCATTTCTCAGAACAAGAATAGACTGACAAGTTTCAGAAGAAAGTTCTTTGTTTCTGGCCATTTTGAGCCTATAATCAAACCCCCAAATGCTGATGCTTAAGATACTCAACTAGTCTAAAGAAGGCCAGTTTTATTTCTTTTTTAATCAGAACAACAGTTTTCAGCTGTGGTAACATAATTGCAAAATTGTTTTCTAATGATCAATTAGCCTTTTAAAACTATAAACTTGGATTAGCTAACACAACGTGCCATTGGAACACAGGAGTGATGGTTGCTGATAATGGGCCTCTGTACGCCTATGTAGATATTCCATAAAAATTCAGCCGTTTCCAGCTACAATAGTCATTTGCAACATTAAAAATGTCTACACTGTATTTCTGATCAATTTTATGTTATTTTAAATGGACAAAAAAATTGCTTTTCTTTAAAAAACAAGGACATTTCTAAGTGACCCCAAACTTTTGAAGGGTAGTGTATGTATGTGAAGTGTTATGTGACAAAACTGGACATTTTAGAGTGATCTTTCATTGTCCCCAGCACAAGGTGTACATGTGTGAAAATCATGCCTTTTAATCAGCTTCTTGATATGTCACACCTATCAGCTCGATGGATTTTCTTGGCACAGGAGAAATGCTCACTAACAAGGATGTCAACAAATTTGTGCACAACATTTTAGAGAAGTAAGCTTTTTGTGCGCTTGGAAAATGTAGGGGATCTTTTATTTCAGCTGATGAAACATGGGACTAACACTTTACATGTTGTGTTGATATTTTTATTGAGTATAATATGGCCCCTTTTTGTCCCGTGAATTTAGCTACCATCATGCGCAATATTTGTTATGATTTGTCAGTCAGGTTCTCTTCCATCATTGCACTATACACATTATATGGTTGATTTACATTATTTATATGCCTACACTAACTACACACAAACGTGTCACTACATAACAAAAATTACACACCTGTGCTTCTGATGGGTATATACTTGCGTTGGTCACATAGTGGATGATGGACATCAGGGGTCACCATGTGAGGCTTTGGGGTCATGTCAGGATCTGGGGCCAATTCCTGACTAAAATAAAGGAACAACAGTTCATGAACGGTTCATGATTCGACAAGTAGTTAACCTTGATGCCCACTAAATGTTCATTCAGTGACCCGTGACTCAAAATAAGTCTGAAAGATTTCTGGGACGATTGTTGCGGGTCATGACACTGAGTTTGGTTTTATTGTCTCGCACTCTCTGGCTAAATTTAGCCTTGTTTCTGGTAAAAGCTCAATAGAGGTGACAAATGCATGCATATGACTCAAATGCCTTTGCCACACATTGTTCTAATCCCCTCTTCTCCCCCTCACTTCCTTAGTTCTTTCGTTATTTTGTGGCAACCTTTCTTTCTTCACTTTCTCTCTTTCCTCTCCTTTCACTGAATGCAATTTTGGGTCAGTGGCCAAGTCCCTTAGAGCAGGCTGACGTGAATGAAGTACGACTGTTATTCTAAAGTCAAGTACATAATGCACACACACATGGACAGACTCTCAACACACACACTTTACATACACTGACTCACGTTATCCAACGATGACTGGCCTGTTGTAAGGACTGGACATGCCGTGCAATGCCTAGCTAGTAGATACTCTCTTACACTTGATCATCAGCCCATGTTTTGTTTTGCTCTAAGCTAGTTGTTCATTGCCCTGGATCATCTAAATACTTGGACAAAGACCAGGTGTTGGATAGGGTTATGGTTGTTGCTATGGTGTGTGTGTGTGTGTGTGTGTGTGTGTGTGTGTGTGTGTGTGTGTGTGTGTGTGTGTGTGTGTGTGTGTGTGTGTGTGTGTGTGTGTGTGTGTGTGTGTGTGTGTGTGTGTGTGTGTGTGTGTGTGTGTGTGTGTGTGTGTGTGTGTGTGTGTGCGTGTGTGCACATACCATCATTGGTATGTTTTCATCACACAAGTCTAGACTATTCCATGAGGTCAGTCATCCTTTTTCAAGTGTGGCCCGGTACGGACATCAGCATGGGGGCCTTGACTAGGCGGTGACAAGAAACAACACAAAGGAATGAGAGAGAAAAAGAGAGGACAGAAAGGGAGAGCTTGAGAGTCATGGCAGGGTTTTCTATTTGGGGGATTTTGTCCCAATAGCAGGGACAGTCCGGAGACCAATGACGTGGTTCAGTCTGGTGCTTAGAATGCAGCACCTCAGCTTCGGTTCATTCCTAGTTTACCCATTCTCCAGTCTAATTGTCCAATCTAACAAAGAAAGCCTTGGATCTTCATCACTAATAATCTCCCTCTTTCTTTTACCTCCTCTCTTCCTCCCTGCCTCCCTCTCTCCATAGTGGATGGGCTAATCCCTCGCGAGGCTTCGTCACCACTCCGGCCGGTGCGGCCCATGGACCTGCGTACCCAGGGGCTGGTGCGACCCGGGCCGGACTCAGCCATGCTGGCCCCCCACCTCCCCCCATTCCTGGGGGCCTTCTCAGCCCAGCACTGTGCCAAGTACTCCCAGCAGCTCCTGCCACAGCACATCCAGGTGAGCATCCCTTCCATAGAGATGGATAGAGAGCACACTTCCAACATAGCCTGCTTTAAAATGTAAATAATCCTCAACTGCGCTGCCAAAGCGGCCACAAAAGAAATCAATGGCAAAGATAGGTGTGCCCTCTTTCCATATAATCCCTCTCTTTCCATTGACTGATATCACTTCCTGAATATAGTCTTCACTGCACCCAAATGAATGGGAATGTTAATGGTCTCGTTTCAGTACGAGTTTGACAGGGAGCAGAGTCGGCAGGAGAAAGAGCAGGAGAAGAGACAGGAGCTGCAGCAGCTGATGCACAAGGATAAGAGCGAGCAGAGTAAGTTACAGCGCCCCATAGCTGTGTGGAGGAAAAATGGCATGCAATAGAAATGAGTGCAACATTATCAGTATGTTATGTATAAGGATCGCTTACAGTACCATGTAAACTATGATGACCATGAATGTCTTTTTAGAAATGCAATGTATGATGACAGCAGTGCAATCTTGTAGGTAGTTTAGGTGTTTGTGCACATGGTTTTCGGTTGTTTATTTTTGAGGCCCCACTATGATCCTCAGAATGTGGTTGTCTGTAACAGAGGGAGTTCCTTGAAATTAGTCACAGTCTATTTTCACATGAAACCTAAGTCAGAAAAAGGAAGCAAGTCACTTAATAATTGTAAATGTCATGTTGTTTGTTGTCTTTTACTTTCGGGAAGGAAGTGCCTACTAAAGAATGCGACCTAGCTATCTGTCAGTCACCAAATTCCTAAGAACCCGCCCTTCAAAGTTCAGCTTCAATAAATTGTCCTTGAATAACTTGCATTATCCAAGTCATAGCAGTCAGATCTGACTAGTAATTACAAGGGAAATGCCTAGCATCTTTCCTCTTTATCTAATGTTGAAATCGTAGGTAGGCACATTGAGTACTTAGTTTAGTAGATTATAGATATTTGACTCAGAGTGAAACTGCTTGTCAGCTATTATACAATACAGATAAAATCGGTATATTGGAATATATTGTTTGTGTCCCTCCGCTAACCCAAATAGATTAAGATTCAGTCCATTTAGAATGCTGCGCCTAGCTTTGGTTCATTTCCAGGTTCTTGTCTCTGATTGGGTGACTCTGTTGACGGACAGGTGCTGTGGCCAGTCCCCTGGTGAAACAGAAACTCAGAAGCCAAATCCTGAAGAGGAAGGAGCAGGCCGCCCTGGAGAGGACCGCCTCCAACCTCTTCGGCAGCACCACGCCCAGGGGTTACAGGTGAGAAACAAGCCAGGAAAGACTTTGATTAAAGTTTCTACGGAAATATTTTTTTTTTTTAAGTGACCGCGAGAGAGCTGTGTCCACTCGTGAAAATACACTGTTATTAGACTCGCGTGGCTTTGGTGGGAGTACCATCTTGTTCTTTTCACCTTTCCAATCTTGTCCCACAAATGATCCTCATAAGAGATGGAAGTAAGGAAGATTTACCTCTAAGACAATTTGGATAAGCCCGAGTGACTCATTAGATTAGGTGATAGGTTAAATAAGCCTGGCTGACTGACTCACTAACTTCTATCAATGGTTGTGCCACAGGTGAAGCATTATTTCACAATACAATATTTTACTGTCCATTTTCATCAAAATTATTGTTGTGAGGTCACCAGGACATACACAAAATTGATACAGCACAATACAGCACAATACAACAAACACTTAACAATGATTGTTCATGGTTTTGGTGGATGACTCTCAACTGGCTGTTTAGGGAATTGGCCCCAGATCCTGACATGACCCCAAAGCCTCACATGGTGACCCCTGATGTCCATCACCCACTATGTGACCAACGCAAGGACATGCCCCTCAGAAGAACAGGTGAGTCATTTTTTTTATGTAGTTTGTACTTTCTTTGTAGAGACATTTGTACTTTGTACAGTACAGTTAGAACAAGATCCTTTCCTGTTCTCACTATGGTGTCATGAGGTGACACTATGGTGTCATGCAGTTGACTCCTGACAATGGTTTGGGGGTCTGCCATCAATGGCGGGCTAAACTGGAGCACAGGAGTGCTGATCTAAGATCAGTTTTGCCTTTGAGTACGTCATGAATAAGATACATGGACAGGGGGGGTGGACCTGATCCTAGCACTTATACTCACTTTATGAATACCGGCCCAGGTATTCCAGAGCAAATGAAGGTACTACATGCCTTTTAACACAGAGTAGGTAATGCTTGAGAAGGCAATACAGATTCATTTTAAAAGGAGCCATATCACATTACTTCCATTTGTAGTTGTCTGGTGAGTTATGCAGTTCGATGCATGTTAACACACATATACCGAACATTGATGTAGAGAGAGACAGAGACAGAAAGAGACAGAGACAAAGTGGGAGTCACCAAGCCTACAAGGAAGGAAAAATGAGAGAGAGAGAGAGAGAGAGAGAGAGATTACGTAACTAAAGTATGTGTAAAATGAACCACGTGTGAGAATGTCAGACATGTCTGTCTGACTGGGCGTGTGAATGACGTGCGGACATAGAGGCCAAACTTTCCACCATGCACAAATTAACTAATAGGATAGAGATAGTCCTCAATGCCATGGTCACAGAGTTGAACAATTGCAAAGGTGTGGCCTCTTTCCATTATATGCATAAGTACTACTAAGGAGTGGTCCCTACTAAACTATGTCACCTGGAGGACTATTGCAATGCCATTAATTACCTGTGTTACCGTAGCAGCATTGGACATTTGCGGCTACACACCCCTCTACCTCTGTATTAAAATCCAACAACAATACCATACTGTCATGGGTGTCTTTTGTCTGTGCTAAGCCACTCGCTGATTGATCGTTTGGTTAGGCCTATTGTGGTCATTGCCAAAGTAAACATGAAACTTTTGGCACTGCTGTCAACTCTTTTGTTATTTGTTCAGCTGAGGTGTAGAAGAGGTTTTGGGTTTTGTTATGTAAAAGGTTATTGCTTTATGCTGACATAGCACATTATGGATTTGTAGCCATTTTCAGTTTAATACTGTTGGGGTCGGTTATGGAATGGCGAAGGAGGAATTCAGATATTTGGCACAAACTACTTTTTTTTGTTTTTTGTGTGTGTGTGTGTGTGTGTGTATTTGCATGTACGTGTGTGTGCGTTAATTAATGCGTGTTTGTGTGCGTCTGCGCATGTTTGCTCGTGTGTGTGTGTGTGTTCAGCCTCGGAGCCCATCCTGAAGGTGAAGAGTAAACTGAAGAAGCACATCAACTCCAGACAGAACCCTCTCCAACGCAAAACCAGTGCTCCCCCTACTGTCAAGCACAGAACACCGGACACTCAGGGTAACGTAGTTCTTCCTGCCTCGTTGTGTACACCGTCTATCAAACCAACCTCTATCTCTTCCTGGTGCTGTAGCCACAGTGTCTGAGCACTTTGGCCTCGGCCTAACACTAACATTCCTGGGTCGTATTCATTAGGGCACAAAGTAGAATATATATTTTTTCTCAGCGGTAAATGTAAACAAGCATTTCCTATTGGACAATTTCAGTGAGTTTACATCCCTTTGGTGCCAAATGAATATGGCCAGGGTCTTGTTGATGAAGTGATTAGTTGAATCAGGTGTGTTAGTGCTGGGCGGACTAGTGTTTGTGTACCGCCACTAACACACACACACACACACACACATCTGTTATCCTATATGTCAGTATCTCTTTAGCTGATTGGCTATCCCTCCCTTCCATCCTGCAGACTATTCCCCCAGCAGCAGTAGCACTCCAGTGTCGGGGTGCAGCTCGCCCAATGACAGCCTCCTCTCGGATAGCCCACTTACAACCGGACTGGCCCACGAGGTGAGCCCCACTCAACCCCCCTCCACCCTTCGCACCTCTCTCCTCCAACCCCACTGTACTCCCAAGTACAATATAAGTATATTGTAACAATGAGTAATTACAATACTGGTAACTATAAGAATAATTTCACAGTAAAAATGATCACACTAATGTTAAGTGTGACCCAGTTTATGTATACAAAAGTTATTGTAATTTTTAAAAAAAGAAGCTAAAACTGATTTTAATTCATGAAATCTGTTCCAAAGCATTCCCATGAATAAAAAACGAGACATACAGTGCCTTGCGAAAGTATTCGGCCCCCTTGAACTTTGCGACCTTTTGCCACATTTCAGGCTTCAAACATAAAGATATAAAACTGTATTTTTTTGTGAAGAATCAACAACAAGTGGGACACAATCATGAAGTGGAACGACATTTATTGGATATTTCAAACTTTTTTAACAATTCAAAAACTGAAAAATTGGGCGTGCAAAATTATTCAGCCCCTTTAAGTTAATACTTTGTAGCGCCACCTTTTGCTGCGATTACAGCTGTAAGTCGCTTGGGGTATGTCTCTATCAGTTTTGCACATCGAGAGACTGAATTTTTTTCCCATTCCTCCTTGCAAAACAGCTCGAGCTCAGTGAGGTTGGATGGAGAGCATTTGTGAACAGCAGTTTTCAGTTCTTTCCACAGATTCTCGATTGGATTCAGGTCTGGACTTTGACTTGGCCATTCTAACACCTGGATATGTTTATTTTTGAACCATTCCATTGTAGATTTTGCTTTATGTTTTGGATCATTGTCTTGTTGGAAGACAAATCTCCGTCCCAGTCTCAGGTCTTTTGCAGACTCCATCAGGTTTTCTTCCAGAATGATCCTGTATTTGGCTCCATCCATCTTCCCATCATGGTGGGATGGTGTGTTCAGCTGTGTTGCTTTTACGCCAAACATAACGTTTTGCATTGTTACCAAAAAGTTCAATTTTGGTTTCATCTGACCAGAGCACCTTCTTCCACATGTTTGGTGTGTCTCCCAGGTGGCTTGTGGCAAACTTTAAACGACACTTTTTATGGATATCTTTAAGAAATGGCTTTCTTCTTGCCACTC
Source organism: Oncorhynchus mykiss (assembly GCF_013265735.2). Taxonomy (NCBI): domain Eukaryota; kingdom Metazoa; phylum Chordata; class Actinopteri; order Salmoniformes; family Salmonidae; genus Oncorhynchus; species Oncorhynchus mykiss. Next base: position 45,137,644 of record NC_048581.1, on the reverse strand, counting down.
TTCCATAAAGGCCAGATGTGTGCAATATACGACTGATTGTTGTCCTATGGACAGAGTCTCCCACCTCAGCTGTAGATCTCTGCAGTTCATCCAGAGTGATCATGGGCCTCTTGGCTGCATCTCTGATCAGTCTTGTCCTTGCATGAGCTGAAAGTTTAGAGGGACGGCCAGGTCTTGGTAGATTTGCAGTGGTCTGATACTCCTTCCATTTCAATATTACCGCTTGCACAGTGCTCCTTGGGATGTTTAAAGCTTGGGAAATCTTTTTGTATCCAAATCCGTCTTTAAACTTCTTCACAACAGTATCTCGGACCTGCCTGGTGTGTTCCTTGTTCTTCATGATGCTCTCTGCGCTTTTAACGGACCTCTGAGACTATCACAGTGCAGGTGCATTTATACGGAGACTTGATTACACACAGGTGGATTGTATTTATCATCATTAGTCATTTAGGTCAACATTGGATCATTCAGAGATCCTCACTGAACTTCTGGAGAGAGTTTGCTGCACTGAAAGTAAAGGGGCTGAATAATTTTGCACGCCCAATTTTTCAGTTTTGATTTGTTAAAAAAGTTTGAAATATCCAATAAATGTTGTTCCACTTCATGATTGTGTCCCACTTGTTGTTGATTTCTCACAAAAAAATACAGTTTTATATCTTTATGTTTGAAGCCTGAAATGTGGCAAAAGGTCGCAAAGTTCAAGGGGGCCGAATACTTTCGCAAGGCACTGTAAGTGATCGTATCTCGACGTAATCAAGATATGAAATAATTGTTATTTTCAAATACAATTTATTTTTGGGCTTAGTTGTGGTCAATTTGCAGTGTACAAATGAGTATAATTATGTTCCGGACGCACGACCATCCGCTCCAACAATAATTGGCCCGCGACTGAATCTAGTTGCCTACCTCTGCAGTATAGTATGTGCCTGTTCTGCTCAACTCCCCCTCTATCCAACAAGCATCAACAGAATTAACACTTCCATACCTGATTGAGCCATTTCGTACCACCACACACAATGTCACACGATGTCACATTCACTACCATATTAGAACACACACTAGATACAGTATCACAGTTGCTTCAGAATCTCAGTATAAGAACAACATGAGTGTCAGGGCCAGAATTGGTTATGGATTCCCACGAAGATTAGTGAGGTGTGTGTGTTCAGGTTTAAAATAACTTTATTAGCTATAAATGGCGTTCAACATGTTTCCTCCCGTGGAATTGTATTCCTTTACTACAACAGATACAGTGGGAGAAGTATTTGATACACTGCTGATTTTGCAGGTTTTTCTACTTACAAAGCATGTAGAGGTCTGTAATTTGTATCATAGGTATACTTCAACTGTGAGAGACGGAATCTAAAACAAAAATCCAGAAAATCACATTGTATGATTTTTAAGTAATTAATTCTCTCTCTTCAATAGGCCAGTTTAAAACATTTGGCCACCCGACTGTACTGTACCATGACACATTACACATTAACATTGGATTAATGTTCAAATGACATGCCCTTTTCAGTTTCCAAAGAACATGTTGTAAAATTATTTTTCATCACTCAGATTTCAGCAATCTGAATTTTTTTCTGCTTACACTTATACTACACACAGCAAATTCTTGTTAAATCAACACTAAAAGTGTGGACCTGTATAGACACTGGAACAGTGTTAAATTAACACACTGCCTAGTGTAAAGACTTATTTGCATATTTCCCATAGTGCCTTGCCATTCGAGTGATTTGTAGAGTTACTACCAATGACTGTATTTGTCAGTGACAAAGACATGGTTGTTGCATTCATCCATTTTCAGTCCTGTGGAGTTCACCAAGTGAGATCCAAAGCGAATATGTTAACATTAAAATTACATTCTTTAACACAATACAAAACGTACAGTATTTCATAAGGCCTTATTTCAAGGGCCTAGTTTTTGTCCTGATACTCATTGTATACAGGCCACAACAGGCCTGTATACCATTATGCTGGCTTGCAAAGTGATGTGTAACTCCTATTGGAATCCAGCCAGAGTGGGGATATTCAACCTTTGGAATGACCTGCAACTAGGGCTGTTACAGTCATGGAATTTTGGATGATGGTTATTGGCCAGCCAAATGACCCCGGTCACCATAATAAACGTTTGAATATCAAAAAAATTAAATTGAAGACACATTTTCACCTCTCCTCTGCACCTGACTGCATGTGCTGCCATAGAAATAGAATGAATAGAACGGGCGTCCCCATTTCAAGTCTATGATGGCATAATGGGGCGGCAGGGTAGCCTAGTGGTTAGAGCGTTGGACTAGTAACCGGAAGGTTGCAAGTTCAAACCCCCGAGCTGACAAGGTACAAATCTGTCATTCTGCCCCTGAACAATGACGGCCTGTTCCTAAGCCGTCATTGAAAATAAGAATTTGTTCTTAACTGACTTGCCTAGTTAAATAAAGGTAAAATACAAAATAAATAAATAAAATGGATGGACTGGTGGCTATTGCGAGTGTACCCATAGAAGCAAAGCAGGATGTCACGATCGTTGAATGAGGAGGACCAAAGCGTGGTGAGCTTCCTGGCGTGGTGATATTCCTTTATTTCGGATGACGCTGACAAAAACAATAACCAATCAAAAACGACCGTGAAGCCTAAGGGCTATAATGCTACAAACAAAGACAACTTCCCACACCCACAGGTGGGGAAAAAGGGTACCTAAGTATGGTTCCCAATCAGAGACAACTATAGACAGCCGTCCCTGATTGAGAACCATACCCGGCCAAACACAAAGAAATAGAAAACATAGAACACAAAACATAGAATGCCCACCCCAACTCATGCCCTGACCAAACCAAAATAGAGACATAAAAAGGATATCTAAGGTCAGGGCGTGACACAGGAAGTGTTGATTGAGCCACATTCCATTGCATGAGCCACATCAGTTAACATAATTTGAATGAACATTCTACATTACCAAGGAAATGATTGCATCACAATACCAGGCAACCGTTGCGATTGTACCCATGAGTTTACCAGTGAAATTGACAGGGTTAGAGGTTCCAAGTACGTTATATTCATTCTATTTCTATGTGTGCTGCTGCAGGGAGTGTCTTTTGCAAAAACACCTTGCTTATTTCAGCAAGGAGCAACAAAGTTTCAGCATGTTTTTAAGAGTCCATGTTACCAGGAAAAACGGACTCAACCACACGAAGGCCGGTTATGACTGTTCATTTATTTGTATTACAGTTTTCACAGGTTACACAGTTATACGGTAATTGTGCCAGCCCTAACTGCAATCTACATTCAGAATAACTACACGGGTTGGGAAAACTATGATATGAAACTACCTAAAGCAACTTAACTGGAACAACCATTTCAGTAACAAATGCAATATGTCCAAGTAACATATTGGATAAGTTTAGAAAATGTATGTAATTTATATTTAAGTAGCATAAGATTCATTTATCAATGTACAGGCATAGAAAACATAGATATTGAAACAAACCATTCTAAAAAATCAACCTGCAATAGAGCATGCTGGGAAATAGGATAATGATGGGCTTGGTTTTGGTTCAACTGTAGTGGTAACACTAGGGTTATTTTACACCAATGAGTGTTAATTAAACACTTACAGTGAAAAATCAACATTCATTAACACTGGCCAATTTGCTGTACAGTAATGAAAGTTTCAAACTATTCTAACAGACATTGAATCACGGAGGACTGAAGTTTGATACCCCAGCAGTTAGTCATTGAGGACATACTACTTAACTGAATCAAGTTCCAATGACTATAGTTGTTTGAGTCAACACCAATTTATTTAAATTGAAACAAATGAAATTGTATTTGACACATGAGCCGAATGCAATGGGTGTAGACTTTACTGTGAAATGCTTGCTTACGAGCCCTTCCCAACAATGCAGAGCTAAAACATGATAATACAAATAAATATAGTAACACAAGGGATAAAACACACAAGAATACAGGGAGTACCAGTACCAGATCAATGTGCAGGGGTGCAAGCTATTATAGATATGTACATGAAGGCAGGCGGGTTTGGCAGTTATGTTTTACAGTGTGCGTGACCTATTGTGTCCCCTCCCTCCCTCCCTCCCTCCCTCCCTCCCTCCCTCCCTCCATCAGGCTCAGAGGTTGCTGCTCCAGGATGGCACACTGGCCCACTTCTCCTTGCCCTGCTCCACCGCCCTGCCCACCAACAGCGCCAGGCTGCCCACCCAGGGTGACAGGGAGTCGGGTAGCCACCAGAGGGTGGCCAGGGTACTGCCCCAGGTCTACCTGCCCATGGAGGGCCTCAGTGCTGCCCAGCTGGCTCACCAACGCCTCCAGCCCCTGCTCATCCTGGAGCCCTCAGTGCTGCTGCACACACAGCTAGTCACTGGTGAGAAACACACACAGATATGCACGCACACACACACACACACACACACACACACACACACTCTCGCGCGCACACACAAGCACTCCCACTCATAGGGTACATATACTGTACACTGAGTGTACAAAACATTAGGTTCTCTTTCCATGACATAGACTGACCGGGTGAATGCGGTGAATCCAGGTGAAAGCTATGTCACTGAAATGCACTTCATTCAGTGTAGATGAAGGGGAGGGTTACAGGTTAAAGAAGGATGTTTAATGCTTCAGACAATTGAGACATGGATTGTGTATGTTTGCCATTCACAGTTTGAATGGGCAAGACAAAAGATTTAAGTGCCTTTGAATGGGGTCTGGTAGTAGGTGCCAGGCGCACCGGTTTGAGTGTGTCAAGAACTGCAACGCACACTCAACAGTTTCTCATGTGTATCAAGAATGGTCCACCACCCAAAGGACATCCAGCCGACATGACTGTGTGGAGCATTAGTGTCAACATGGGCCAGCATCCCTGTGGATCGCTTTCGACACCTTGTAGAGTCCATGCCCAAGACGAATTGAGGCTGTTCTGAGGGCAACAAGGGGTGAAACTCAATATTAGTAGTTCCTAGTGTTTAATACAAACAGTGTAGATATGTATGCATACTCACACAAACACACACGCCGCACCTGCAGTCATCCTGGAGTCCTCAGGACGGCTGCACACGAAGAGAAACACACTCGGAGCGACACTGCCCTCTATTGATCGTTTGACTGAATGCCACTTATCCAACTGATCTAGGAACTTTCCCTAATCTATAATGGATCTGGTTGATCTGGGAGTGACTACACAGACCTAGCCAATCAGAACATTCCACCACACTGTCTGCTTCCTCTCTGGTCATTCTCACAACGTTTTAGTCAAACATGATGATCCTGACCTCTCTATTTCTCTCAACCCTTTCTTTCTCCCCCCTCCCTATCGCTCTCCATGTTCACCCTCCTTGCTTCCTCTCCCTCCCCCTCGCCTCTTTCTCCCTCCCCTTCTCCCCACCTCTCTCTCCTTCAGTGCGAGGCCTGAGCCCTGGCCCTCTCCAGTACCCCTCCTCCAGACTGGAATGCCTGGCTCCCCCGGGCCCCCACAGACCCCTGGGTCGGACCCGCTCTGAGCCCCCCCTGCACTCTCACCACCACCAGCACCAGTTAATGCAGCAGTACCACAACGCACTGCTGCTGGAGAGACTCAAACAGAACACACACCTGGGCAAGGTGAGAGAACACACCATTTTTGGACACACACATTTTAGGGACTGTTGAGCAACACACACACATACATGCACACACAAACCAAGGTGATCTTAAAGAGGGGCATAGACAAAGACACACACACACACCACACACGCTCTCACACACACACACACACACACACACACACACAGTCTGATTCAGAGGGGTTGGGTTAGGGTTAGGGTTAACTGACTAGGTATCCCCCTTTCCTCTTTCCTTTATTGTACAGCTAACCTTGTGGGGACAAGCAATTCAGTCCCATTCAAAATCCTATTTTCCCTAACCCTAAACCTAACCCTAACCTATACTCTTACCCTAACCTTAACCCCAACCCCAACCATAACCCAACAACCTAACCTTAACCCTAAACCTAACCCTAGCTCCTAACCCTAACCCTAAATGGAACGAACTACAAAAATCTCTGAAACTGGAAACACTTATCTCCCTCACTAGCTTTAAGCACCAACTGTCAGAGCAGCTCACAGATTACTGCACCTGTACATAGCCCACCTATAATTTAGCCCAAACAACTACCTCTTTCCCTACTGTATTTAATGTATTTATTTATTTTGCTCCTTTGCACCCCCATTATTTTTATTTCTACTTTGCACATTCTCCCATTGCAAATCTACCATTCCAGTGTTTTACTTGCTATATTGTATCTACTTTGCCACCATGGCCTTTTTGCCTTTACCTCCCTTATCTCACCTCATTTGCTCACATTGTATATAGACTTGTTTATACTGTATTATTGACTGTATGTTTGTTTTACTCCATGTGTAACTCTGTGTCGTTGTATGTGTCGAACTGCTTTGCTTTATCTTGGCCAGGTCGCAATTGTAAATGAGAACTTGTTCTCAACTTGCCTACCTGGTTAAATAAAGGTGAAATAAAATAAATAAATCTAACCCTTACTCTTAAAGTAATTCTGACCCTAACACTAATTCTAACCTTAACCCTAAACCCCCTAGAAGTAGCATTTGACCTCGATGGGACGAACAAATGTCCTCAGTTGGTCAAATTTTTGTTTGTCTACTATTCTTGTGTGGACTTAAACACACACACACACAGCACAGCACAATACAAATTACATCTAGATACCGCATAATAGTGCTCACCAACACAAAAAGAAGAGGGAAGACTGATGCATGACCTTTGACTTTAAGAGTGTGTCTGTGTCTCTCCCTCATCAGCTCATGACCAAGTCCAGCGAGAAGCCTCGTGTTACACAGATCCCCTCGAAGGACATGGACCCGGCGGAGACCGGGCCTGGGGATGGCTACCAGAGGAGTAGACAGAGTGGGACCAGTAGCACTGAGTCAATGTGGGACACAGAGTCCACCTCCTCAGGCGATTACCTAGGAGATCACACCATGGAACACACACCTCTGATGAATCAGGTACTCAGACACAAACATATGCACGTAGGTGCGCACACACAAACACCGATATACACACACATATAAACACACACAAAGAGACCTATAGGTCATACATAAACACAATTATTATAGTAGTCCCACTCTCAAATATACACTATATACAGAAGTGGATTTGGCTATTTCAGCCACACCCGTTACAAACAGGTGTACAAAATCAAGCACACAGCCATGCAATCTCCATAGACAAACATTGGCAGTAGAATGGCCTTACTGAAGAGCTCAGTGACTTTCAACATGGGACTGGCATAGGATGCTACCTTTCCAACAAGTCATTTCGTCAAATTTCTGCTAGAGCTGCCCCAGTCAACTGTAAGTGCTGTTATTGTGAAGTGGAAACGTCTAGGAGCAACAATGGCTCGCTCAGCCACGAAGTGGTAGGCCACACAAGCTTACAGAACGGGACCGCCGAGTGGTGAAGCGTGTAGTGCGTAAAAATCATCTGTCCTCATTTGCGATACCAGCCAACCTCTTTTGACCTCGGTGGGTCTATTTATGTAAGGGAGTGTGTACACTTATTACCATGACATTATTAACTTACTACGGAGTTCCAAACTACCTCTGGAAGCAACATCAGCACAAGAACTGTTCATCGGGAGCTCCATGAAATGGGTTTCCATGGCCGTGTAGCCGCACACAAGCCTAAGATCACCACGCACAATGCCAAGCGTTGACTGGAGCTGGGTAAAGCTCGCTGCCATTGGACTCTGGAGCAGTGGAAACGCGTTCTCTGGAGTGATAATTCACGCTTCAATGCATAGTGCCAACTGTAAGGTTTGGTGGGGGAGGAATAATGATCTGGGGCTGTTTTTCATGGTTCGGGCTAGGCCCCTTAGTTCCAGTGAAGGGACATTTTTACGCTACAGCATACAATGACATTCTAGACAATTCTTTCAACTTTGTGGCAACATTTTGAGGAAGGCCCTTTCTGTTTCAGCATGACAATGCCCCTGTGCACAAAGCGAGTTCCATACCGAAGTGGTTTATCGAGATCGGTGTGGAAAAACTTGACTGGCCTGCACAGAGCCCTGACATCAACCCCATTGAGCACGTTTGGGATGGATTTTAACGCCGACTTCGAGCCAGGCCTAATCGCCCAACAATGGAACCGCAATTGATGCAATCGCCATCGCACTGCACACTGCCCTATCCCATCTGGACAAGAGGAATACCTATGTAAGAATGCTGTTCATTGACTACAGCTCAGCCTTCAACACCATAGCACCTTCCAAGCTCATCATTAAGCTTGGGGCCCTGGGTCTGAACCCCGCCCTGTGCAACTGGGTCCTGGACTTACTGACGGGCCCCCAGGTGGTGAAGGTAGGAAATAACACCTCCATTTTTGCTTATCCTCAACACAGGGGCCCCACAAGGGTGCTTGCTCAGCTCCTTCCTGTACTCCCTGTTCACCCATGACTGCGTGGCCACGCACGTCTCCAACTCAATCATCAAGTTTGCAGACGACACAACAGTAGTAGGACTAATTACCAACAATGACGAGACAGCCTACAGGGAGGAGGTGAGGGCCCTGGGGAGTGATGCCAGGAAAATAACCTCTCCCTCAACGTCAACAAAACAAAGGAGCTGATCGTGGACTTCAGGAAACAGCAGAGGGAGCAGCCCCCTATCCACATCGATAGAACAGCAGTGAAGAAGGTGAAAAGCTTAAAGTTCCCCGGTGTACACATCACTGACAAACTGAAATGGTTCACCCACACAGACAGTGTAGTGAAGAAGGCACAACAGTGCCTCTTCAACCTCAGGAGGCTGAAAAAATTCAGCTTGGCCCCGAAGATCCTCACAAACTTTTACAGATGCACAATTGAAAGTATCCTGTCGGGCTGAATCACCGCCTGGTACGGCAACCGCACCGCCCACAACCGCAGGGCTCTCCAGATGGTGGTGCGCTCTGCCCAATGCATCACCGAGTGCACACTACCTGCCCTCCAGGACACCTACAACATCTGATGTCACAGGAAGGCCAAAAAGATCATCAAGGACATCAACCACCATAGCCACGGCCTGTTCACCCCGCTATCATCCAGAAGGCGAGGTCATTACTTGTGCATCAAAGCTGGGACCGAGAAACTGAAAAAATGCTTTTATTTCAAGGCCATCAGACTGTTAAATAGCCGTCACTAGCCAGCTACCACCCGGTTACTCAATTCTGCACCTTAGAGGCTGCTGTCCTATATACAGTGTACATAGGCATGGAATCACTGTTCATTTTAATAATGGAACAGAAGTCACTTTAATTATGTTTAAATCATGTTTACATACTGCTTTACTAATTTTATATGTATGTACTGTATTCTATTCTACTGTCTTTTTAGACATTGCTCGTCCTAATTTATATATTTCTTAAATCCATTGTATTGTTGTGAATTGTTAGATATTACTGCACTGTTGGAGCTAGGAACACAAACCTTTCGCTACACTCGCAATAACATCTGCTAAATATGTGTATGTGACCAATACAATTAGTTTTGATTTGTAGCTTCAGTTCAGGCCACCTTTCTGGCTCTCCAATAGAGGGTGCCATGGCATTACGGCTCACTCTGTTAGTCATCCCTTAGTCATGGCTTTTACAAGGTGCTGTAGTTGGGCTATTTTATGTTGTTGCTAAAGTAACTCCTAATAACCTTCTGGGTAAACAAGTAAACAAACATTTAGCCTTTTAAATGTTTGTTTTTTAACTTTTCACCTACTTTTTCCCCCCTCCCTCCAGTCATTTCGTTGGGAGCAGCCCAGGCACCTCCAGGTCCTGACAGACAGGCGTAGTAGACAAGCGACCCACCTGGACCCCCTGGGTGTACCCGTGGTTCTGGGCCCTGCCCACCGGCCCCTCGGTCGCGCCCAGTCCTCCCCCGCCTCCACCTCTCTACCCCCTCCTCCACGGCCCACGGACACTCCACAGTCTCTGGCCGGCCCTGGTCCGGAGACCACCGCCAAGCTACGCTTCACCACTGGTGAGAGACACTTGGGGAGTGCTGTACGATACACCGTGCTTGTTGTATCTTGTTGTATCTCGTGTACAACATACTGTATATTCAGAAGGTGCTGTAGGTCCCATCCTTAGAGTTATTAGCACTTAATTTATTAGGATCTCTGTGGTCCCGTCTACTATCTATCTGTCTGGCTGGCTTTCTACCTATTTTGTATGGTCTCTAAACTACAGTGTGTGTCGGTGTGTGTGTAGGTCTGGTGTATGACTCTCAGATGCTGAAGCACCAGTGCACCTGTGGCGACAACAGCCGACACCCCGAGCATGCTGGAAGAATCCAAAGCATCTGGTCCAGACTTCAGGAGAGAGGCCTCAGGAACCAGTGTGAGGTAGGTACAATATAAAGCACTACACAGCAGCACATACTACACTACAATATTCTAGAGTCAGAGGGTTTGGGTTAAATGCGGAAGACACATTTCAGTTAAATGCATTCAGTTGTAAAACTGGCTAGGTATCTCCCTTTCGATTTCTACACACCACAGAACTAAATATGTTGGTTGAAACTCCTGTTATGAACACTGCTGCCACCTAGGGTTACACCCCAGCACTGGTTTCCAAGATCAAACTTTGTTTTGTTTGTCACTTTAAACAGTCCCATTGAGGTCAGAAGACCTCCTTTCCAAGGGAGGCCTGTGTGTGTACCTATGCTGTAATTTGTGTGCGTTCATGGGTGTATGTGTGCATTCGCGAGTGCGTTTGCGAGTGTATGCATGTGGACCAATGTGTGTATGCGCCTGCCTGCGTGTGTGTGTGTGTGTGTGTGTGTGTGTGTGTGTGTGTGTGTGTGTGTGTGTGTGTGTGTGTGTGTGTGTGTGTGTGTGTGTGTGGTGCGTTGGTTAATTCTAAATGGCATGGTGTGTGTGTGTGCACTCCTCCAGTGTATCCGGAGCAGAAAGGCAACTCTGGAGGAGCTTCAGTCTGTCCACTCTGAGAAACACGTCCTGCTGTACGGCACCAACCCACTCAACCGCCTCAAACTGGACAACCGCAAGCTGGCTGGTGCGACACGCACTCAGTCTCTCTCTCTCTCTCTCTCTCTCTCTCTCACACATACACCGACACACAAACATGCACGCTCATCTTCACGCGCACACACACACACACACACACCGCTCTGACACATCTCATTGTCAAACACTCACACTCACTTGGGCATATAGGTAATAGGTAGGGCTGTGGCGGTTACAAAATGTCGTCAGTCGATGACTGTCAAGCAAATAACTGTCGGTCTCATGGTAATTGACCGTTAATTAACATTTAACACATTTAGCATCTCCTGGCTCCCACACATAGCCTACAAGCCATTTTTTTTTAAAAAGTTGACTAAATCCATGTAAATATAGCCTACACCTTCACAATAAATCCATTATTTATTTTAGACCGGTCTAAAGAAGCATGATATGAAGAAAATGTAGTCTATTTCAGAAGAACAGAATAGCATTATCTGAGTTGTCCTTATGTTTAGTCCTGATCTGGCTATGCCAAATGGCTGTGGGCTACACTAGTTCATATAGCAGACAATATTTGCTTAGAATTCCGTGGCATTATTTTATATTATTTTATAGTACGAAGAATACAATTGAACAAAGCTGAATATTTTAGTATTTTTTTATTCTCCAAAGGATTTGAGGGAGTGCGCACACGCTGCTATTTTGTGTGTTGAGCGGTTAACAAAGAAACAGCTACTCCGATATGCTTCATTTAGAGTTTTTGATGTAACTTTAGTTGTTCTACATACTTTGGGCTCTATGTTTTGATTTTAGTACATTGTAAGGCTGCATGATGAGACTCTAATGATAATTTCCCCAAAGAAGTAGCTTGAAAGGCAGGCTGTACACACTCCAATAGTCTCTCATTCACAATTTGCCAAGCACTTGATTAACGCCTCGAATTTCACGGCAGCATCCCCTTTGTGGCCGTAATGCACCATAAAAAAAAATCCATGCCTTTTGCGGCCCGGAGTGCTGCCTGTTGTGCCCTTCTCCCTGAGTGTGCTGCCAATCCGAAGTGTCTCTCACTCACACTGCTCTCCATCACGTGATCGGGTCTTTCTCACAGGCTACAAGTGAAGACAGACACATTGGGGGACGCAACTGCGCGCGTCCTCATCCAATTCCGAGGTGCATACTGAAGATATTAGAACTGCCCACGTTTACTTTTCGTTAGCCGACGACATGAGTAGGCCTTACGAACAGCTAAAGCACCAGCCTATGTCAATCTACTATCCCCAGAGTACACCAGTCGACCTATTATATTCTGTGCGAGAAATAAATATTCCAAACATTGTCTGAGATAGTTGTGGGATGAGATAGATCCCAAGTTAATACAACCATCAGCATCAAAACACCTTTTATTTTATGCAATGTGACTGACGCAACAGATCAGAACATTTAGCTTAAAATGTTGATAAACTATTTGTCTATTTCTTCACGTTATAAGTGCAGCAATGCACAAACGGCAGTAGGTTATAAGCGCGAATGTCCCATTAGCGGAAAACACTTATCAAAAGGGAATTTGTTTATGCGTGTGATGCTTTTATTATGAAGGTGCATTTCTATGGTGAAAAGGATCTTCCCCAAACGTGAAACTCACACGCTGCTTATATATGCCAGTTAGGCTCTACACCCCTTGTAAAGTGAATTAATGTGCTTCATTTTAAGTTTAAGTTATTTGGCCACTTTAGTTGTAATACAAACCTTATTAAAACATATAGGCCTATGGGCTAGGCTACATGAGGTGTGCGACTATGATTTGAACAAGTCACACAAAAAAAGCCATTTGTTTCTTATGCTGGGCATCATTCACAAGTAATAATATATAAGTCACAAGTGATAGGCTAATATTGTCACCCATCCGACTATTCTTGATTTAATCTTGTCTTTACATATGCTAAATAATACATGAGTGAAATTGGTTTTGATTTAGAATGAGGGGAAAAAATACATGTCATCTATGCACTTAAATAGCGAATGGAGGACGCTTTTCCCCGTGGTTTATTTTCATTCCAGCCAGGTAGGCTATACTCCTAATGTAAATATAAGCAATGTGCTTAATATTAGGAAGTTGAGAAATAAATATAGTAGGGCTAGCCTGTGGAAAGCTGATGGGATCCTCCTCTTTTTATTTAGCGGCCACTATTGCATAGCCTATAGAGATGTTGCGCAACATGAGCTCATGGACTCTCATGAAGTGTTTGATTAGATTTTCGAATGCATTTGCATTGATGCCAGAGTGAATAGAGGGACAAGAGTGCTGAGTACCAGTCAGTTAGCAAGTTTGGAAGGCTACTAATGACCAGCAGCAGCATCAGAGCTTGGAGAAGCCTAATTACCGTGACTAAACGGTAACGTGGAATTTGACTGCCTTCATAACTCGTGACCGCCGGTGTGGTGGTAATACGGTCACCGCAACAGCCCTAGTAATAGCCACACAAGTATTTTATTCACACTCATAATCACACACATGGAACTATACACATATATGAATGTAAGATTAATGTATTGGATTTATCTCACTCTTTCAGGAATCTTATCTCAAAGGATGTTTGTGATGCTACCATGTGGAGGAGTTGGAGTGAGTTACTCAGAAACACACACACACACACACACACACACACACAGTACACACACACACACACACACACACACACACACAGTACACACACACACACAGTACACAGGCAAACAGCTCAACAGACCCTGTAACAAACAATCAAAGAGTCATGTGAAATCTGTCCACTTATCTAATCACATTACAAAATGGCAAACATTACAAGCTTGATTATACCTCATTACACAATTAAGCTAATAGAGCGACAAATTGTGGAGGCTGTTGTTGCTGGCGGGGACACGGTCGAAACGCCAATCAGATATCAAAGGCAAAGAAGAGGTGAGAGATGAGAGGAAGAGAGAGAGGAAGAAATGGGGTGGACTCCGAATCGCTCGCTTGGAGGGGTGCCTGGGGAACTGTGGTTGAGTGGTTGAGTGGAGGGGAATTTATTCAGGAGGAAGGGATGTGGGGAAAGAGAGAATCTAGACACTAAAGAAGAGGATGAAGAGAGGATGAGTGGAGAGAGGGGGAGAAGAGATAAGGAGGAAGAATGCTGCTAATATGGTGTGGATAAGGAAAGAGAAAATGCAGACACTGAAGAAGAGAGGAGTGCAGGAGGATGATGAAGATGAAAGAGAAGGGGCAGAGGAGCGTTGAAGAGTAAAAGAGAAGGAGGTAGACTGTGTATAGTCATGATGAAGAAAAACTATGTGGACACTGAAGAAGAGGATGAAAAGGGGATGAGTGGAGGAGGAAGAAGATGAGAGCAATAGGGTGAAAAGGAGAGTAGAGGAGGGTTTGCATGGTGTTGATAAGGCGCCTGATCTGCCTGGATTTCCGGCCTTTGGTTCCTCTGGTGAGGCGAGCTGATTGAAACAAGATGGCGAAGAAAGTGATAAAAGAAATTCCTAGGATTTCATTGTTCTGTCGTGCCAAACCGCCAGAAATGTGGAGTTTTGAAACATGGAATAACAAAGTGAGGGAGAGAGAGAGAGAGAGAGAATCTGAGAACAGGAATACTCTACTACCCCCTTTACTGTCATCATCAGCAGTTAAAGTCAAGGTTGTGGTGATTTGTGTGGGTAAATGTTACCCTTGCCACTTCTATCCCCCTGACTCCCAATAAGTTATGCTACTCTTCATTTAGTTGGTTCACAGTAGAGACTTTGTAATCCAATACTGTAATAATCCAGTCCTTACCACAACCCGTCACCTCTGTTTCCTAATTCCACTGCATGACTTCCTCTTTACCTCATTGGGCTGTCACATAGTTGATATCAAGTGACACCTATTTCAACCAATGTACTTATAATGTTTCTAAACGATGCCCTTGTTTCTCCTAGTGGTTTTAACTTTGATCCCGCCCCCTGGTAAATTCCTGGTTTTGCATGATTGACAGGTGGACAACGATACGATCTGGAATGAGACACACACGTCGACGGCGTCTCGCTTGGCGGCAGGCAGCGTGACGGAACTGGCGCTCAGGGTAGCACAGGGAGAGCTGAAGGTGAGACCACCAACCGTTCATCGTCACCTCAGTTACACCCCCACTTAGTTATGTCAGGGCCGTAACACAACTGGTCAGAATTGTCAACACTGTAACATACATTAATACACCTGGATATTGAAGCATAATGTCATTTCTGTTCATTATTTATGAACTTCACATGAAATTGGAATTTAAAAATTGCCTTTCTATATCAGTACCATTCAGTGTATTCTGAACTGATGAACATCAAATTGTAAGATGTGCTCAGAGAGAGCCAAAGTGTAACACTTTCTATTTACATCTCACAGAATGGCTTTGCAGTGGTGAGGCCCCCTGGACACCATGCAGCCCGCTCTACCCCCTTGTAAGTACTGACACACACACACACACACACACACACACACACACACACACACACACACACACACACACACACACACACACACACACACACACGGAGCCAGGAGGTCTCTAAAATAATTTCAAAGGGTTTTCCCTACACATCAAAAGCACTGTCCAAAAGTGTGTGTAATGTGTGTGTGTATGGAGTCTGTGCGTTACCTGCCCAAGGCTTGTGTGCATGTGTGTGTGTGTGTGTGGGTGCATGTCTGTGCATCAGTCTGAAATAGAATGCATTAGAAGGCTAACCACATTCAGCTGTGTGTGCTTGCATACGTCAGCGTATGTGTGTGTGGGTGCTTGCATGCGTGAGTGGGTTCACGCGCGATAGTGTGTGTACTCAGCAGTGCCTGTCACTAGTAATTTATGTGTCGATAAAGACTTACTGGAGGAAAGGAGTTGGCCGGTAGATATGATCTACAGTTCACACTCGCCGAGCTTATAGCTCCTGCTGACAACACCGCTTTCAACATTCCTCTTCTCATTTTCATACATCAACTCTTTCTCTCACACCTTCCCTGTCTCACAATATCCTACGGATATTGGGTACGAGCCGGCTTACTGTAAGTGGTTTTATGCGGAGCACGCTCTCTGAAATGCTCGAGGAGGGAGGTCACGAGAAATTATTTCAGGTCACGAGAAGTTATTTCACCAGAACTTATTTGGATATGCGGAGAGTATTTTCGTCTTTGTGTTTTGCTTTTGTTTCTGTTATGGTTTTCTTTTGTCTGAGATTGTCAGATGTTTACTTGCCGTGTCTTTTTCCCATCATTCATACATTGCCCCTTCGCCATTCACACCAAGCCTAAATATGAGTGCATGTCCAGTGAAACAAAGCATGTTTGACCCATTGGCACTAATATCCTCACATCACCTAGTGTGTGTATTGTGAGGACATTCTCTGAGATGCCCTCACATTACATTGGGTGTCTTTTGTCACGTTATGGGGACATGACCTCCTGTCCTGATTATGTCCTCATAAGTCCATATGTGTCTTTCCAAAGGGGTTTCTGCTTCTTCAACTCCGTGGCCATCGCAGCCAAGCAGCTCCAGCACAAACTCAGCATCAGCAAGATCCTCATTGTGGACTGGGTGAGAGATGACCGCCATCACTGGTCCACACATGAGAGCTTAACACTTGCTTACTTACACAACACACATATTGACCATACGCGTGGTGTCAACATTCACACTGATCTCTGCTTTTCACATGAGTCTGGGCCCGCCACGAGTCTGGGCGTTAACACAGACACAGACAGACACACACACACACACACGTTGGAACACATGCACACTTAAATACTACCTGGTTTGTAAAGACAAATAAGATGCAAACATCCAGAGCAAGTATGAGACTGGTCAAGCATACTACATATGATGACCCCTTGACCTGTATCCCCAATGTGCAGGATGTTCACCATGGCAACGGTACCCAGTCAGTGTTCTACAACGACTCCAGCGTGCTGTACATCTCCCTGCATCGCTATGACAATGGCAACTTCTTCCCCGGTAGCGGTAACCCAGCCGAGGTAAGTTAGGTTGGACGATCCACCACCATGTACATCATGCTCCCCCATCAAATGCATGATTGGTCTTTTCATGTGGGGGAAAAAAAGAAAACGTCTGAGCCAGCACAGAACGGATTGTGTCTGCCCAATAGTCTGAAACCCCTTTAGCGTTTGTTACTACCCACTCCATTCTCACCAAATAAGGAGGATAAAAAAAAGGGGATGTTTTACCATATTCTTCATCATGGGAGGATGGTCCATTAGATGCTATGCTGGCTTGGATGTGGCTTAGCCTTAAATGGCCCCTCGACCGCCACTGAGCTGTGTGGTAAACCTCTGGGGTCTCTGTGTCCCTCGACCACAACCCCGTGTACCTATATAACACACTAAGGGGTAGCATTGATGTCATCAGGGGTACCACAGAGAAACATCAGGGTACCCGTAATCCGCTCCAGCGTCTCTTAAACATGAAAGGAATAACAGAAAGGGGGGAGACGAAGAAAGGGGATGAAGTAGAGAAGAACAATGGAGAAAGAGAAAGAGAGGGAGAGTGACTAGTTGGCAGTGGATGGCGGAGCTCATGTGTTTTGAGTTTGCCCTGTGAACATCCCGTCTACCGAGAGAGAGTCAAGTCAGACACTCTGCAATGCACATCATCCTCACACACACGAACACACACACACACACACACACACACACACACACACAAAGGAAATTGCTGCAATTTGTTGCCAAGAGTGTGTCACTCAGAGTCCTCACTATCTCCTCACCATGACATTGAGCGATGGCGGAGGAGTTTCAAAAGCTAAATAGCCGTTAGCAGACATTTTTAAGGCTTACTCTCCTCTTAAGACCAGGGGATCAGTTAGTATGCCACCCCACGAACGTGAGGTCAAATCAGGGAGACATCCACCGGTGAAATATAGTCTCTCGCAACAGATGTTAACATTTGGTTCTGGGTGCGGAGATTATGTGAAATATAACTAGAAACTGAATATCGCCAAGTGCCGACTCAGGAATATACGTACGTCCCTGTAGTGTGTTAAAACTGGGACTTAATCTGGGTGTAGTTTTGTTGTTGCTGCGAGGGATTTATAAGCCGATTTGACAAATTGTATCAAAAATCAAAATAGTTGAGTTGATGGAGGCGTTGAATTAATGGCCAGCCGTCTTTCATTTGGAAATCGTAATCACTCCCATATGTCATTGAAATGTGACGCGGCTTTTCCTCAATTGTAACAAATGCGCATTTTTCAACAACCGTGCTGATACGTTTGTGAACATTTGATGCAAAATATCTCATGACCTTTCAACTCTCAGCACAACTTTCCATGAAGTGAGACATAACTCTTTCTCGCGCTCTGTCCAGGTTGGAGCAGGAGCAGGTGAGGGCTTCAATGTCAATGTGGCGTGGACGGGAGGCTTGGACCCTCCCATGGGCGACGCTGAATACCTGGCAGCATTCCGGTACAGTAGAGACACACACACCTAACCTACCTCACTTTGCCCAATTCACATTAAACTAAAATCACAGAAGATTATATTCTAGTCAAAGCCAGGGGTGCTCGCTAATGATTCATAGGGAGTCTTACCGAACCTCTTCACTCATCCTTGAAATAACAACAGACAGCTGTGACATAACAGACATGTATGTCATGTGTTCAGGTGTTATATTGTGGTGCGAGTTGGATGTTTGTGATGCCATCCAATCCATGGGGGAATTCATGAATGTACTGAGACCAGCGTACATTAATGAACATACTTTGCTGGTGTCAGACCATATGTGAAAACGTAATACATATTTTGAAAGCTGAGAAACAGCCCTTTCAAATGATATGACATGCAATCGCACCACATCAATCAAATGGTAATCAGTCAAGAAAAAACTCCTTTGAAAATGTGTATCTTTGTGTGTCTTTTCCCAAACCGCTGCCATTTACACAAATTCCTAATGAAGATAGAGAAAAACTTTGATTGATAATCTGAAATCAGAATTTAACTGGAATGACAAAATAAGGCATATAATAACAATAATTGGCTTTTAACTTAAATGTCTTCTTATATACATTCCACTAGGCCTATAGCCTAATACACAAAGAGTCAGAATTAAAAGCATGCAAGAAAGGGGAAATTACAATCTGAGCTACTGGGTGAAGACTAGAGCTGTGTTCGAATACCCATACTAACATACTGTATACTACATACTTAATGAGTATATACAACATACTATTAGTTCATTTTAGTATATTGTAAACGAATGGTATTGTTTCAGTTGAGCATACTAGTGCTTCGCCTGTCTACCGGAAGTTGATGCTGTTGCTATGCAAACTCTTGCTAGCTTGTTAGCATGACAAATGACTAGCTAGACATTTTACGATTTCGTTTGTGTTCATAAATTCAATCTGGAGTGCCACAGT
This sequence comes from Oncorhynchus mykiss, assembly GCF_013265735.2. Taxonomy (NCBI): domain Eukaryota; kingdom Metazoa; phylum Chordata; class Actinopteri; order Salmoniformes; family Salmonidae; genus Oncorhynchus; species Oncorhynchus mykiss. The sequence continues at coordinate 45,118,196 of NC_048581.1, read as the reverse complement.
GCGCTCTGGGCGTTCGTAAATCCAGAGAGTGGACAGATTGTCCTTTTGTAAAAACAATTCTCGGAGCATTCAGAGAGCACACTGGACACTCTGGCCGAGGAGTAGGGTTGATCCGAGCGTTCAACGGCAGTCAAGCACCCAAGCTATCTGAGTAACGTTGGCTAGTTACTTCCAGACACAAATGAGAGAACACCTCACTCTGACCATTTTACTCCCCCTAGCAGAGCTGGTTAGGCTGTTTTCATGTTATACAGAGTGTTGGAGACTGTAACTGTGCTGCTGGCAACAATTTAATTACGCTTTTTTTGCCCATGTTTACTGACACCGGCCATATTCTGCGCAAGAGTGCTCTGAAATCGGAGTAGATAGCCAGAATTAACTATGTCCATTGAAACGCACAACGACTATACCACTTAGCTAAGAATGATGTGAATAATCAAGTCAATAAATGTTGTTTAGTTAGTTAGCAGATAGTTAATATGCTTCCTGGCAAGTTCGATGTATTAGTAGCCAACTAACGTTAGGTAACTAGCTAACATGCTGGAACATACTGCAGTAATGCTATGCGGTTTGTAAGGATAACGTAGCTAACAAATTGTCAGCCAACATAAGTCAGATGTTTACATACACCTTAGCCAAATGCATTTAAACTCAGTTTTTCACAATTCCTGGCATTTAATCCTAGTAAAAAATCCCTGTTTTAGGTCAGTTAGGATCACAACTTTATTTTAAGAATGTGAAATGTCAGAATAATAGTAGAGAGAATTATTTTTTTCAGCTTTTAGTTCTTTCATCACATTCCTAGTGGGTCAGAAGATTACATACACTTAATTAGTATTTGGTAGAATTGCCTTTAAATTGTTTAACTTGGGTCAAACATTTCGGCTAGCCTTCCACAAGCTTCCCACAATAAGTATGGTGAATTTTGGCCCATTCGTCCTGACAGAGCTGGTGTGACTAAGTCAGGTTTGTAAGCCTCCTTGCTTGCACACGCTTTTTCAGTTCTGCCCACAAATTTTCTGTGGGATTGAGGTCAGAGCTTTGTGATGGCCACTCCAATAACTTGACTTTCTTATCATTAAGCCATTTTGCCACAACTTTGTAAGTATACTTGGGGTCATTGTCCATTTGAAAGAGCCAATTGCAACCAAGCTTTAACTTCTTGACTGATGTCTTGAGATGTTGCTTCAATATATCCACATCATTTTCCTACCTCATGATGCCATCTATTTTGTGAAGTGCACCAGTCCCTCCAGCAGCAAAGCACCCCCACAACATGATGCTGCCACCACCGTGCTTCACGGTCGGGATGGTGTTCTTCTGCTTGCAAGCCTCCACCTTTTTCCTCCAAACATAACGATGGCCATCATGGCCAAACAGTTCTATTTTAGTTTCATCAGACCAGAGGACATTTCTCCAAAAAGTACGATCTTTGTCCCTATGTGCACTTGCAAACCGTAGTCTGGCTTTTTTATGACGGTTTTGGAGCAGTGGCTTCTTCCTTGCTGAGCGGCCTTTCAAGTTATGTCGATATAGGACTCATTTTACTGTGGATATAGATACTTTTGCATCTGTTTTCTCCAGCATCTTCACAAGGTCCTTTGCTGTTGTTCTGGGATTGATTTGCACTTTTTGCTCCAAAGTACATTCATCTCTTGGAGACAGAACGCGTCTCCTTCCTGAGCGGTATGATGGCTGCGTGGTCCCATGGTGTTTATACTTGCATACTATTGTTTGTACAGATGAACGTGGTACCTTCAGGAGTTTGGAAATTGCTCCTAAGGATGAACCAGACAAGGTAGTCCTTGAAATACATCCACAGGTACACCTCCAATCGACTCAAATTATGTTAATTATCCTATCAGGATCTTCTAAAGCCATGACATAATTTTCTGGAATTATTCTGGAATTTGCCAAGCTGTTTAAAGGCATATATTTTTTATTTTAGCCCCTTTTCTCCCCAATTTCATGGTATCCAATTGTTGTTAGTAATTACTATCTTGTCTCATCGCTACAACTCCCGTACGGGCTCGGGAGAAATGAATGTCGAAAGCCATGCGTCCTCCGAAACACAACCCAACCAAGCCGCACTGCTTCTTAACACAGTGCGCCTCCAACCCAGAAGCCAGCCGCACCAATGTGTCGGAGGAAACACCGTGCACCTGGCTACCTTGGTTAGCGTGCACTGCGCCTTGCCTGCCACAGGAGTCGCTGGTGCGCGATGAGACAAGGATATCCCTACCGGCCAAACCCTCCCTAACCCGGACAACGCTAGGCCAATTGTGCGTCGTCCCACGGACCTCCCGGTCGCGGCTGGCTGCGACAGAGCCTGTGTACTGTCTTTTATTTATTTATTAGTATTTTTTTTAAATGTAGGGTGTAGTTCAGCTTTAATATTGCAGATAGATCGTAGCTTCCATTAATGTAATTGTCTGCATTATTTCCAATACCCCATATTTTTTTGTAAATATATATATAACACACATGCACACTGTACACATACATATAAATACACACACACACACACACATATACAGTGCCTTGCGAAAGTATTCGCCCCCTTGAACTTTGCGACCTTTTGCCATATTTCAGGCTTCAAACATAAAGATATAAAAACTGTAAAACTTCACTTTTTGTGAAGAATCAACAACAAGTGGGACACAATCATGAAGTGGAACGACATTTATTGGATATTTCAAACTTTTTTAACAAATCAAAAACTGAAAAATTGGGCGTGCAAAATTATTCAGCCCCCTTAAGTTAATACTTTGTAGCGCCACCTTTTGCTGCGATTACAGCTGTAAGTCGCTTGGGGTATGTCTCTATCAGTTTTGCACATCGAGAGACTGACATTTTTTCCCATTCCTCCTTGCAAAACAGCTCGAGCTCAGTGAGGTTGGATGGAGAGCATTTGTGAACAGCAGTTTTCAGTTCTTTCCACAGATTCTCGATTGGATTCAGGTCTGGACTTTGACTTGGCCATTCTAACACCTGGATATGTTTATTTTTGAACCATTCCATTGTAGATTTTGCTTTATGTTTTGGATCATTGTCTTGTTGGAAGACAAATCTCCGTCCCAGTCTCAGGTCTTTTGCAGACTCCATCAGGTTTTCTTCCAGAATGGTCCTGTATTTGGCTCCATCCATCTTCCCATCAATTTTAACCATCTTCCCTGTCCCTGCTGAAGAAAAGCAGGCCCAAACCATGATGCTGCCACCACCATGTTTGACAGTGGGGATGGTGTGTTCAGGGTGATGAGCTGTGTTGCTTTTACGCCAAACATAACGTTTTGCATTGTTGCCAAAAAGTTCAATTTTGGTTTCATCTGACCAGAGCACCTTCTTCCACATGTTTGGTGTGTCTCCCAGGTGGCTTGTGGCAAACTTTAAACAACACTTTTTATGGATATCTTTAAGAAATGGCTTTCTTCTTGCCACTCTTCCATAAAGGCCAGATTTGTGCAATATACGACTGATTGTTGTCCTATGGACAGAGTCTCCCACCTCAGCTGTAGATCTCTGCAGTTCATCCAGAGTGATCATGGGCCTCTTGGCTGCATCTCTGATCAGTCTTCTCCTTGTATGAGCTGAAAGTTTAGAGGGACGGCCAGGTCTTGGTAGATTTGCAGTGGTCTGATACTCCTTCCATTTCAATATTATCGCTTGCACAGTGCTCCTTGGGATGTTTAAAGCTTGAGAAATCTTTTTGTATCCAAATCCGTCTTTAAACTTCTTCACAACAGTATCTCGGACCTGCCTGGTGTGTTCCTTGTTCTTCATGATGCTCTCTGCGCTTTTGACGGACCTCTGAGACTATCACAGTGCAGGTGCATTTATACGGAGACTTGATTACACACAGGTGGATTGTATTTAGCATCATTAGTCATTTAGGTCAACATTGGATCATTCAGAGATCCTCACTGAACTTCTGGAGAGAGTTTGCTGCACTGAAAGTAAAGGGGCTGAATAATTTTGCACGCCCAATTTTTCAGTTTTTGATTTGTTAAAAAAGTTTGAAATATCCAATAAATGTTGTTACACTTCATGATTGTGTCCCAATTGTTGTTGATTCTTCACAAAAAAATACAGTTTTATATCTTTTTGTTTGAAGCCTGAAATGTGGCAAAAGTTCGCAAAGTTCAAGGGGGCCGAATACTTTCGCAAGGCACTGTACAGTTTAAGTCGGAAGTTTACATACACCTAGGTTGGAGTCATTAAAACGAGTTTTTCCCAGAGGTTCGAAATTTGGATTTTGGAGTCTTCCAGTTCAACCTATAGAAAACACAAAGGCACATCATAAGTTCAGGCAATTGTGGTCACTTTTCCAATCATTAGATGTGATATGCGAGGATAAATGTATCCTTGTTAATGTTTTTAAACATGTGTTTATGTCATTCACAAAGGAGGACAATTTAATTCTGTGTTAAGAAAGTGAGGGATGCTTTTTCCTTTCCATCCTAAACTCCTGCACTTCTATGAGAAGCATTGGAAGCTCTACAAAACAGAATTGTTCGATTTAGTAATAAATACACATGAAAGGCCATTTCAACTGGGGAACACATTGCTTTTTTGGAGAAACAGCCTCATAAATGAAAGAATTTAAGGACATTATATTCATTATCCACCCTAGTGATTCAAGATGAAGGACATGCATCTCATCAGTACATTTCCATCATGTCATTCTCAACATATCTCTAATGATAGCAAAGTTACAATCTTTCCCTTTATTTACACTCTCTGTGTGATTTTTCGTTGGAGTCCTGTGTCGCCATGACTATGACAGGCTAGCTTGACTGGAGCTAACATTAGCCGATGTTAGCTTCTATACCAATAGAGATTTATAAATGAATTAAACTTTCAAAACATCATAAAAAAGAACAACAATAATATCATTACACTCCGCTTAACTTGGTGTTTTATATCATATGCTTTATAACTCACTCACCATGAAGATAGTTTAAAATAAATGTGTTTATCTGGTGCTTCTCTCTTCAATTTTCAGTTGGCTCTTTCAATAAACTGGCAAGAGCACAAGAAGCAAGTGTTGTCAACTATTTTTCATGGAAAATCGCTATTTGCTGTTTGTTTTGTCGCTAGAAGTCGCTAGATTACGTTTTGCCAGAGCTGCGATGACATCAGCCAATTTAACTTGCTGTGGCACAGCTGCCATTAAAACCATATAAACTCTTTGTGCCAAAACTCCCCAAAGGCAGCCTGAAAAGTAGCCAGTAAAGGGATGGGGTTTGAAAACGTGTTAAATATAGCGACAAAGTCACTAAATTGGCAACACTGTACTAGAGTGAGCTGCTCCCTCTGTGGGCCGAAACAAGCATAACATCCCTTGACTATAAATACGTGCAGAATATTAGGCTACTGTACTATCTACAGTACCTTCAGAAAATATTTATACCTCTTAACCTACTCCACATTTTGTGTGTTACAGCCTGAATTCAAAATGGATTAAATAGATTTTTTGTCTCACCCTTCGACGGTACACACAATACTCCATAATGACAAAATGAGACATGTTTTTAGAAATGTTTGCAAATGTATTGAAAATAAAATACTTTTTTTTTTACATAAGTATTCACATCCCTGAGTCAATACTTTGTAGAAGCACATTTGGCAGTGATTACAGCTGTGAGTCTTTATTGGTAAGTTTCGAAGAACTTTCCACACCTGGATTTTGCAAAATTTGCCCATTGTTCTTTTCAAAATTCTTCAAGCTCTGTCAAATTGGTTGTTGATAATTGCTAGAAAACCATTTTCAAGTCTTGTCATAGATTTTCAAGTAGATTTCAGTCAAAACTGTAACTTGGCCACACAGGAACATTCACTGACTTCTTGGTAAACAACTCCAGTGCACATTTGGCCTTGTGTTTTAGGTTATTGTCCTGCTGAAAATGTCTAGTGGAAAGCAAACTGAACCAGGTTTTCTTCTAGGATTTTCCTGTACTTAGCTCCATTCAGTTTATTTTTTATCCTGAAAAACTGGCCAGTCCTTTACAATTACAAGCACACCCATAACATGATGCAGCTACCACTATGCTTGAAAATATGGAGAGTGGTACTCAGTAATGCGTTATATTGGACTTCCCCCAAACGTAACACTTTGTATTCAGGTCAAAAAGTGAATTGCTTTGCCACATTTTTTGCAATACTACTTTTGCAAACAGGATGCATGTTTGGGAGTTTTTTAAATTCTGTACAGGCTTTCTTCTTTTCACTCTCACAATTAGGTTAATATTGTGGAGCAACTAGAATGTTGTTGATTCATCCTCAGATTGTTCCTATCACAGCTTTTAAACTGTAACTTTTAAAGTCACCATTGTCCTTCCTCTCCGGCAACTGAGTCAGGAAAGACGCCTGCATCTTTGTAGTGACAAGGTGTATTAAGAACTTCACAATGCTCAAAGGGATATTCCATGTCTGCTCAATAGGTGCCCATATTTGTGAGGCATTGGAAAACCTCCCTAGTCTTTGTGGTTGAATCTGTGTTTGATATGCACTGCTCAACTAAGCACAAGAGCAAGGGGTCCAGAGATGAGGTAGTCATTCAAAAATCATATTAAACACTATTATTGCACACCGAGTCAGTCCATACAACTAATTATGTGACTTGTTAAGCAAACGTTTACTCCTGAACTTATTTAGGCATGCCATTAAAAAAGGGTTGAATACGTATTGACTGAAGACATTTCAGCTTTTCATTTTTAATTAATTTGTTAAAAGAAATTTGAAAAACATAATTCCACTTTGACATTATGGGATATTGTGTGTAGGCTAGTGACAAAAAGTATATACATTTAATCAATTTTAAATTCAGGCTGTAACACAAAATGTGGGAAACGTCAAGGGGTGTGAATACTTTCTGAGTCTCACATTCTCCCATATGTCTGGTTGGCAACACAGGGGACCCAAACATGAGCAAGAAACGGTATTACCATTTTTCACAGCAACTATTTCCCTTTTTCTCTGATGTTACAGACAAACTTGGACCAACAATAGTAGCCTAACAATAGAGGCCTGACTTTATCAGAAACTTGCTCACAGATGTATATAAACACATCAATACCAGCCAACCTCTTTTGACCTCAGTGGGTCTATTTATGTAAGGGAGTGTGTACACGTATTACTATAAAATGGGTTTCCATGGCCGAGCAGCCGCACACAAGCCTAAGATCACCATGCGCAATACCTAGCATCGGCTGGAGTGGTGTGAAGCTCGCCGCCATTGGACTCTGGAGCAGTGGAAACGCGTTCTCTGGAGTGATGAATCACGCTTCAACATTTGGAAGTCCGACGGACTAATCTGGGTTTGGCGGATGCCGGGAGAACTGCCCCAATGCATAGCGTCAACTGTAAAGTTTGGTGGAGGAGGAATAATGGTCCCTTAGTTCCAGTGAAGGGAAATCTTAACACTACAGCATACAATGGCATTCTAGGTGATTCTGTGCTTCCAACTTTGTGGCAACAGTTTAGAGAAGGCCCTTTTCTGTTTTAGCGTGACAATGCCCCCGTGCATAAAGCGAGGTCCATACAGACATGTTTTTTTCGAGGTCAGTGTGGAAGAACTTGACTTGTCTGAACAGAGCCCTGAACACCTTTGGGATAAATTGGAACGCCGACTGTGAGCCAGTTGTAATAGCCCAACATCATTGCCTGACCTCACTGATGCTCGTGGCTGAATGGAAGCAAATGACAAGATCTAAATCAAATCAAACTTATTTGCCACATGCTCCGAATACAACAAGTGTAGACTTTACCGTGAAATGCTTACTTACAAGCCCTTAACCAACGGTGCAGTTCAAGAAGAAGAAAATATTTACCAACTAAGCTAAAATAAAAAAAGTAATAATAAAAGTAACACAATAAGAATAACAATAAATAGGCTTTATACAGGGGGTGCCGGTACTGAGTCAGTGTGCAGGGGTACATGCTTGTTGAGGTAATCTGTACATGTAGGTTGGGGCGAAGTGACTATGCATAGGTCACACACAAACAGAGAGTAGCAGCAGTGTACAAGAGGGAGGGAGGGGCTCAATGTAAATTGTCCGGTGGCGATATTGATGAATTGTTCAGCAGTCAAATTACTTGTGGGTAGAAGCTGTTGAGGAGCCTTTTGGTCCTAGGGGGAAATCCTTCCCAGAAAAGGGGAGGCTGTTATAGCAGCAAAGGGGAGAACAACTCCATATTAATGCCCATGATTCTGGAACGAGATGTTTGACGAACAGGTGTCCATATACTTTTGGTCATGTAGTGTATGAGTACATTTTTTTAAGGATTTGCGTAACTTCAAAATAAGTCATATAAAAAGTAGCTCTTCAATCCATTCAATTTGAGTTGAGACATGTTGGATCTACACATGTTTTGAGACACGGGCAATGTTATGCAATTTATTTAATTTAGGAAATATTTAAATAACAGATGCTGTATAATAAGCAGAAAAAGGCAAAGAAGCTGAACAGCAATGATGACAGTGAACCACATTGTTCTTCATTGAAAAAAGCACATTTATGCTAGGTATGCAAGAGAGCTACTAAAAACTCACTATATGAATACTATAGAGATTTTGATTAATGATAATACTATACAAGTACTATTGAGTATTATTACAGAAAACATCTGGCAGGAAATCTTGTAAGAATATTATATAGGGAGAGAGATATTATAGGACGCTATAAGCCTATAATATCCTATAGGAATACCATAGTTATTTTCTGTAAGGGGGGGCACAGAATATTCTCGTCCTAGTCCATTGTGAATTGATGCTACAGTTTATTTAATAGCACAGGCTACAGTAACGAGCAGTAAGCGGTGGAGTGTTGACAGTCAACATTGTTGACAGGAGCCTAGGATACTAAATTGTATTGCATGTGTGAGGCACATTCTCAATTAGCATGATATAGCCTAGTCCTACAGTTGATATGGCCTTATACAGTAGGACTGAATCATTTCGATATTTTCAATTGAATGTTTCTTAGGTAAATGGACAAGAGACACTTTTTGGAAATAGGGATGGATACGAGCCGAATGGAGTATGTACTGCAGGTAGGCCTATTTTCATTATGAATAATGCCAAAGAATGATGGCAAAATCCTCACGAGTAGACCATTTAGAAACCGGTAACACTTTGTTTAAATAGTCCATCTGTAGATGCTCTACAGACTATCAGTAACATTTCAGCTAACTATCTACTAACCCTAGCCCTAACCTGAACCCTTATCCTAATCCTAAATTCAACCCTAGCCCTAACATTAACCCTTATTCTAAACCTAACCCTAACCTTAGCAAGCAGTTTCTTATTAACGGATAGTCATACTATCAACAAACTATCCGGACTATCCAAATAAAGTGTGACCTAGAAATATTTTATAGATAGGCTCCTTGGCTAATGCATGGCCAGGTTAAGAAATGCACGCAACTTGTTGCTGTTGAAACAGCTTTCGCTGTAATAGGCCTAGGGCACGGGTAGCCTACTGACAACGTGTTTTTTAATCACATTAAACAGAAAACAAGCAATTGTAACAGAAAAACAACTTAAATGTTTCTAAATAGGGTCAGCGGTATCAGTCATCTTTCATACCATGATGGGCTTATGGACATGTAGCCTACATGTGGGGTTTTGCGCATATCCAAAATAATAACAGTATCTGGCTAAAATAATTTGTCCGCTCGCATTTTGTGTTGGACAATGGCGCTGGCTTAACGGCTGCCGGAAATAGAGCCCATGGTGTAAATCCATGCCACTGTATGGAAGTGCGTCCCAATGTCTTTTTTTCTGTGCACCGCACTTTCCACTTCATTCAAGCCACAGCCCCTGAATGAATAGCTGCTCGGTTTGCAGCATAATGAACTTTGAGCGTTCCTGTCAGCGGTGTTGGCTCGCCACCAGGCCGTTAAACAGTATGTGAGGTCTGTATGGTGCATACACACACCGTGGGTGGGCCAAGCTCGTCAAACTCACGATGCTAACGGGTAAAGCCGTGCTGTACGGTTACAAGCTATCGGTTTCAACAGGCAGACGCTAGGCCCAATGTTTGCCCTTAGCATACTATGCTATTTGCTAACTATCTGAGAACCACTTAGGCAGTATAGTCTGTGTTGGTTCACTGGATGTATAAAAGGAAAAATTAAACTGGAAAATGTTCCTTAGTTCAAGTGTATGTTAACTAGCAACTCTACCTTCGTTTTGTGTACAGGTAGTTCCCAGTAATCTAGCATATCTCACGTAGTTATCAATACAGGTGTTTGTTACCTAGATGTTACCTACGACAGATGTTACCTCTTAACTTAGTAACTTTTTCGACTGTAATGTTTTCTTAGCTCTCAGTACAGGTGTATGTTACCAACAACCTTCTTTTTTTTTCTTTTTTTAACAGTATCTCTCAATACATGTAGATGTTACCTAGCAACTATCACGTAGTTTCCAGTAGCCTACATGTAGATGTTACCTAGCAACTGTTTCTTCTATGCCTATAGGCTATATCCTGGTGTGGAATTGGAAAATCCTAATGTAAAATCCCAGGAGTTCACCTTTAAAACACGTATTTACATGTGAAAATGATTTCACAGCGTTCCCCCCACCGTAATCCACCAACAAACACTGTAAAGCAATATATTGTCGACTCGGTGCAAGAAAGATCTCTGTGACTGAGCCACTTTTCAACTAGACTTCCTGTACAGCCAGACAAGATGCACCCAATTTGAAGAGTTTCTGCAATGGCCGTAAATGTAATAAGTACAGTGACTGGTTCCATTCTTCCTGCCATCTTTCTAATTTGATTCATATTCATGATTGAGATTTCAATCTCCCAGTTATAAGCATATGTATTGGTGCATAGACATGGACCGGTTCTGTTTATTTCACATCTTGCCATTCAGAGGCTGAGGGATCTTGGGTTGCCTCCAAAATGGCAACCTCTTCTGTATATTGTGTGTGTGTGTGTGTGTGTGTGTGTGTGTGTGTGTGTGTGTGTGTGTGTGTGTGTGTGTGTGTGTGTGTGTGTGTGTGTGTGTGTGTGTGTGTGTGTGTGTGTGTGTGTGTGTGTGTGTGTGTGTGTGTGTGTGTGAGGGGGGTGGGGTAAATAGCGTGTGTCAAAGGGGAAGGGGTAGATTCTGGTTGAAAAGGATTTGAAGTGGTTTGGGGGGATTTCGGTATAATCTGGTGGATTCCTTTGGAGTTGGGGGTAAAACGTGCTGTGTGTATGTGGTACTAGGCAGGAGGGTCAGGTAAAGGGGCTGTATGTGGGGGCGTAGGGGGTCAGTGGCAGGGGTTAGAATCTGATGAGGTAGTGTTTTTTTATGGGTGGAGGTTGATATAGCCTGGTGGATTTTTTGTTAAGCTTGGTGGGAGGGGGGTCGTACTTGTGAGTGTGCATTGAAGAGGAAGTGTGTGTGTTTGTTGGTGTGGTTGTGTGCGGGTGTGCACAACCATGTGTATCTGCGTGTATATGTGTGCGTGCACGTCTGTATGTATTTGTGCGTGTACACGTGCATGTACATTCATGTGTGTGTATGAGGAGGTGCACCCCCACAACACGGGCTGCAGGGTCTGGTAGTGCATGGCGGGGAAAAATGGAGGGGGGGGGGGGGGGGGGGTGGCGTGGGAGGGGTGCATTGTTAGGGAATCCAAAGACGGCGTAATTAAGCCCAATGGATACCAGATGGCTGGCTGTCAGTGACGTGAGAAGAGGGACGAGCCCCTAATGGGAACCAGCCGCCCGCCGAAACGCTTTGAACTGGCGGCCGGAGAGAGAGGGAAAGAGAGAGGAGAGAGAAGGAGGGAGGGAAAGAGAGAGGGGGGGAGGAGGGGAGGGACAGAAAGAGAGAGGAAGAGAGAAGGTGGAAGGAGAGAGGAGGAGGCAGGGACAGAGGGGTTGACAGAGGGGGGGATGGAGAGAGAAAGAGAGAAGGAGATGGCGGGGGAGAGAAAGAGGTAGCGAGAGGAATCACAGCATGGGCCGTGTGTGCTAGCTTAAATCACTAGCGGCAGCAGCAATGGGAGGAAAAGGAAGAAGGGAAGAGGAGGAGGAGGAGAAGAACAAGGGAAGCGGTCCCAGAAGATGAAAATAGAGAGTCTGTGCTGGCATCATCAACAAATACTCCCCTCTGGACATCACTCTCTCTTGGTCCTGATGGTTTTCATCTGTTTGGTAGCACTTTACATAAACTACATGCCAGCAAGGGCAAACTACTTTGGTAACCACGGTAACCAGAATGTATCCTAGTAGGTACTCAAGTATTACTTGCAACTGCATATAAGATACATAAAACAATTATTACATTTCAAGGAAGAGGCCAAATGTTCTTTTTAATGAAGTTTAGTGACTGTGTTTTCACACGAAATGTTATCAAACAGAGATATGTAAATGATGTGTAACGATCGTTGGGCTACATGGTATCTGTGCAACTTGATGTAATGTTTGTACATCTATTATGTGAGGCTGGAGTTAGAGCACCATGTGGTTAGCATTTCAAATTTCATCTACTTTTAATAAAAAAATTTAATATATATATATTAAACTTTATTTAACTACGCAAATCAGTTAAGAACAAATTCTTTAAAACAATGACAGCCTACCCCTGCCGACGCTGGGCCAATTGTGCGCTGCCCTAGGGGACTCCCAATCATAGCCAGTTTGGACACAGCCTGGATTCAAACCAGGGTATCGGTAGGGACGCCTCTAGCACTGAGATGCAGTGCTTTAGACCGCTGCACCACTCGGGACATTGTGTCACAATGGGTATGTTACCTAGGAGTTTGTTGAAACGGTTCAGACAGTTGGAATGATCAATGGTAGCCTGGTTCTGGATTTATTTGTGCTGTTTCTCAATGACCATAGGTGTTGGCAAGACCGCACAAACTTAGTTAGATCTGTGGAACATGGGGTTTAATTTGACCATGTCTCTTCAAAATGTTACCCAAATGTGACTTGGTAGTCAGTGATTTATTTGTGAATTGCCTTGTCATGTGGTCATACACATACTGTACATCTCTCCCAACCAAAAAATTTTACATCCCGCTTTACTCTTCAAGAGCATGTCATATACAGTAAGCAATAAAGCACAGCGTGTTTTTGTGTGTCATGAGAGGCTAGGGTGTGAAATAGGGTTGGGCGGTATCCAGATTTTCATATCGTCATACCGTCCTTCTTTCATCTCGGGATTTATGGTATTACCGGTTTAGTACACAAGGGGGCACCAGAGAAACGAACAGACAGGCAGAGAACGGAGAGGAGGATAAAAGTCAAGGCAATCAAGATAGCAACTTTGCCTTCTCAAACACGTCAGAAACTAACACAATAGGATGCCCCGTCACCGTATTAACTCAGCTATGTACCTAGATAGCAAGTGAAACTAGGGGTCATGTTAACACATAACACGTTCTGCGTTTTTCACGCCAGAAAAATATATAAAACGCATAAGAAATAGTTTGCTGTGTTTTGTAAACACAGATCTAAAATGCTTCTTATTGTCATTTCTGCTCGGCATCAGACTCATTTTGTGCTTCAGCTGCACTTCTAAACTCGGATGAGAATTCACAACTGGCTTTCTATCAGCAGACAGAGCTCAGACTGATGTGTAGCTACTTTTCTCCTGTACTTTTCTCAGTGTAGCCAGCCTATTTTTCTCTGGTAAAATGCTAAATAAAATGTACGCAAAACATTAGGAAATGTAGCTGGCTACATTATTTCTATGAAAAGCTTAAACATTAGACATATGAAGGCCATGCATAGTTTTTGACAAAAAAAAAGACCTTGCTTTTTCATTGTAAGCTCATCTACTTGTGTGGTTGCCAGCCAAATAGCATTGCACTTCTTTTGTCAGCTGATGAAAATGAAGATATATTATGTAACATATTTTCTGTGAAGTAAAACTATAGACTATAGTCGCACGTCCCTGATCACTCTATTGAAGCAGAAAAACACGATTGACTTTCAATTTAAAACATGACCCCATGTGACACAGCTTTACTCATCTGCTCCCGCTTTCTCCCATTGTGCTATTTACAAACAAACACGTGACTGGCTCAACTGTTCTGGGGAACTAAGTACGCTTCATAACGTAAATGAATAATACTAATAATAATGTGACAGGAGAAATAAGAACGCGATCTGCTTCATCTCCTAATGAATTGCACAAGTTGACTGCAGGTATTTACTTAAAAAATAGCTACAAATATTCAAATATATTGAAAAACTTCAAAGAAATAGTTACAACGGTATTGACGATATTGAAAAACTGTCCCGTGGCTATTTCCAAATACCCCGGTATAGAGTATATATGGTACAGTTGAAGTCGGACGTTTGCATACACCTTAGCCAAATACGGTTAAACTCAGTTTTTCATAATTCCTGACATTTAATCCTAGTAAAAATTCTCTGTTTTCGGTCAGTTAGGATTACCACTTTATTTTAAGAATGTGAAGTATCAAAATAATAGTAGAGAAAATGATTTATTTCAGCTTTTCTTTCTTTCATCACATTCACAGTGGGTCAGAAGTTTACATAAACTCAATTAGTATTTGGTAGCATTGCCTTTATAAATTGTTTAATTTGGGTCAAACAACTTTGGAAGTCTGCTTGGGGTCATTGTCCATTTGGAAGACCCATTTGCGACCAAGCTTTAACTTCCTGACTGATGTCTTTATGTTGCTTCAATATATCCACATACTTTTCCTTCCTCATGAAGCCATCTATTTTGTGAAGTGCACCAGTCCCTCCTGCAGTAAAGCACCCCCACAACATGATGCTGCCGCCCCCGTGCTTCACGGTTGGGATGGTGTTCTTCTGCTTGCAAGCCTCCCCCTTTTTCCTCCAAACAGAACGATGGTCATTATGGCCAAACAGTTCTATTTTTGTTTCATCAGACCAGAAGACAGACCACTGTGGATATAGATAATTTTGTACCTGTTTCCTCCAGCATCTTCACAAGGTCGTTTACTGTTGTTCTGTGATTGATTTACACTTTTCACTCCAAAGTATGTTCATCTCTAGGAGACAGATCACGTCTCCATTCTGAGCGGTATGACGGCTGCGTGGTCCCATGGTGTTTATACTTGCGTACTATTGTTTGTACAGATGAACGTGGTACCTTCAGACTTGTGGAGGTCTACAATTTTTTTTCTTATGTCTTGGCTGATTTCTTTTGATTTTCCTATGATGTCAAGCATAGAGGCACTGAGTTTGAAGGTAGGCCTTGAAGTACATGCACAGATACACCTCCAATTGACTCAAATTATATCAATTAGCCTATCAGAAGCTTCTAAAGCCATGCCATAATGTTCTGGAATTTTCCAAGCTGTTTAAAGGCACATTCAACTTAGTGCATGTAAACTTCTGACCCACTGGAATTGTGATTAAATAATGTCTGTTAACACTTTTTGGAAAATTACTTGTGTCCTGCACAAAGTAGATGCCCTAACCGACTTGCCAAAACTATAGTTTTGAAAATTGTGGTTGAAAAATTAGCTTTAGTGACTCCAACCTAAGTGTATGTAAACTTCCGACTTCAACTGTATACCGCCCAAGCCTGGTGTGAAATGTACAGTCAGTTAAAGGGTCAAAGTCACATATAGTATGCTATTCTCTTGTGACCCTGAAGAATCGTGTTAAGCTCTTGCTAGCAACTACATTCGTCTGTCACACAGGCTCAGAAATTACTTTCTCACGTGGATACATCCTCTCCTAATATCTAACTACTATTTGTGTGACACTTTCTAGGAATTTACTACGCCTAATGAATTTACTACGCCTAAACAAAACTTTTCCCTTTTAGCTGGCACAATAAGAATCAAGCTAGCTGGCTTTACTGGTTCACCATTGGTTTTAGCTCAGCCAATCCAAAACGGCTTGATTCAAATAGATATAAAATACAGTTAAAATGTGATTGTGAAGGTAAATTAATACCTTACTTTACCTTCTATGGATCTTACAGGTTGAAATTAACCTTCTAAACTGTTCTAAGAGCAACCTATTTCTACCTCATCCTCACTATCTTAAGAGTTCTACTTCGTCGATCAGACAGTTCTTTATTTCACAGGGTTTATTCATTAGTTTCGTCTGTATTTGTTCCTGACAAAGAGCAAACAGTGTCAGTCTTGGCTGATTTGATGTTTATGTCTGTGAGCAGGAAGCCACCCCACTGTGTATGATGATGTCATATCGTTGAGTCTACTTTGCCAGCTGAACTGAAAGGTGCTGATGCCTTTACCCTGCGGGAGGATGTTGCCCCTTAGGCAGATCTTACCCCTCCCTCCTGTTTTAAATGATTTTGAGACGATTTAGGAAAACGTACTAGTTTTGAGTGCTTGACCTACAACAGCGTTGAAGACTTGAACGACTCTTTCTTGTCAATGGGGTTTAATGGTCTGATTTCTCTCTCCTGTATGTCTCCAGGACTGTGGTGATGCCGATTGCCCACGAGTTCTCTCCTGACATGGTGCTGGTCTCATCTGGTTTCGATGCCGTCAAGGGACATCCGGCGCCGCTGGGGGGCTACAAAGTGTCGGCCAAGTGTAAGCTCACGAAACACCTCGTCAGTTCCTCACTGAATCACATGCAGGGACACGCATGCAAATAGACGTTGGAGCGTACGCACACACACATTCAAAAGTTCATGCGATCACACATTATGACATTTTTCTTGTAGTTGACAAGCATAGTTGAGACTTAATGGAAGTGTTTTTGTAAATACTAATCCTCTCCTAATATCTAACTACTTTATAACAATGCTTTATTTATTTTTTTACAGTACATACAGTATATTTATAGCTAGAGAGTTAGGGGAGTCAGAAATGTAACCGTGGTAAAATAAACTTGCCCAAATTGAGTAGCCTATGCTACAGTTTGTTTAAAGTAGTGTTCAATAATCACATGTTGGCAGCCACCTTTGATTCCTTGGTGTTTTCCCATGTCAAAGCAAATCAAAAGGATTGATGTAGCAAAGTACTCAAATTGTTCTCTATTATTGCTTTTATTCAAATGAGTTTTATCACCTGTGGGAATTTAAATACCAATCATTCAGATGGTTTATTTTCAAACTTTTCCCTTTTAGCTGGCACAATAAGAATCAAGCTAGCTGGCTTTACTGGTTCACCATTGGTTTTAGCTCAGCCAATCCAAAACGGCTTGATTCAAATAGATATAAAATACAGTTAAAATGTGATTGTGAAGGTAAATTAATACCTTACTTTACCTTCTATGGATCTTACAGGTTGAAATTAACCTTCTAAACTGTTCTAAGAGCAACCTATTTCTACCTCATCCTCACTATCTTAAGAGTTCTACTTCGTCGATCAGACAGTTCTTTATTTCACAGGGTTTATTCATTAGTTTCGTCTGTATTTGTTCCTGACAAAGAGCAAACAGTGTCAGTCTTGGCTGATTTGATGTTTATGTCTGTGAGCAGGAAGCCACCCCACTGTGTATGATGATGTCATATCGTTGAGTCTACTTTGTAAAAACAAGTTTTCACTTTGTCATTATGGGGCATTGTGTGTAGATGGGTGGGAAAAATATATATATTTTATCCATTTTGAATTCAAGCTCTAACACAAAAGGTGGAATAAATCAAGTGGTATAGAGTGTCTTCAGAAAGTATTCATACCCCTTGACTTATTCCACGTTCAAAATGAATAAAACATGTATAAAATAGTTTTTTTCTCACACAATACCCCTTAATGACAAAGTGAAAACTTGCTTTAGAAATTTGAGCAAATTTATAGAAAATGAAATACAGAAATATCTAATTTACATAATTATTCACACCTCTGAGTCAATACATGTTAGAATCACCTTTGGCAGCAATTACAGCTGTGCATCTTTATGGGTAAGTCACTGAAAAGCTTTGCACACCTGGATTGTACAATTTTTGCCCATTCTTTTCAAAATTCTTAAAGTTCTGTCAAATTGATTGTTAATCATTGCTAGACAGCCATTTTAAAGTCTTGCCATAGATTTTTAATCAGATTTAAGTCAAAACTGTAACTAGGCCACTCAGAAACATTCACGCTTCTTGGTAAGCAACTCCAGTGTAGATTTGGCCTTGTGTTTTAGGTTATTGTCCTGC
This sequence comes from Oncorhynchus mykiss, assembly GCF_013265735.2. Taxonomy (NCBI): domain Eukaryota; kingdom Metazoa; phylum Chordata; class Actinopteri; order Salmoniformes; family Salmonidae; genus Oncorhynchus; species Oncorhynchus mykiss. Next base: position 45,100,124 of record NC_048581.1, on the reverse strand, counting down.
TGAAAATTGAATTAATTTCCCAGTGTATGGTGGAAAGCAGAATGAACCAGGTTTTCCTTTAGGAATTTGCCTGTGCTTATCTTCATTCCGTTTCTTTTTTATCCTGAAAAACTCCCCAGTCCTTAATGATTACAAGCCTATCCATAACTTGATGCAGCCACCACAATGCTTGAAAATATGGAGAGTGGTACTCAGTAATGTGTTGTATTGGATTTGCCCCAAACATAACACTTTGTATTCAGGACAAAAAGTTAATTTGCTTTGCCACATTTTTTGCAATATTACTTTAGTGCCTTGTCGGAAACAGGACACATGTTTAAGAATACTTTTTATTGTGTTCAGGCATCCTTCGTTTCACTCTGTCAATTAGGTTAGTATTGTGGAGTAACTACAATGTTGTTGATCCATCCTCAGTTTTCTCCTATCACAGCCTTTATACTGTAACTGTTTTGATGAAATCACTGAGCGGTTTCCTTTCTTTTCCGGCAAAGGCGTTAGGAAGGACCCCTGTTACTTTGTAGTGACTGGTTGTATTGATACACCATCAAAGTGTAATCAATAACTTCACCATGCTCAAAGGACTATTACATTTCTCTTTTTTTTTTTTTTTTACCCATCTACCAATAGGTGCCCTTCTTTGAGAGGCATTGGAAAACTGCCCTGGTCTTTGTGGTTGAATCTGTGTTTGAAATTCACTGCTCGACCGAGGGACCGTACAGATAATTGTATGTGTGGGGTACATACTGTAGATGACCTAGTTATTCAAAAAATCATGTTAAACACTATTGTTGCACAGAGTCCATGCAACTTATTATGTGACTTGTTAAGCACCTTTTTACTCCATAACTTATTTAGGCTTGACATAGCAAAGGGGTTGAATGCTTATTGACTCAAGACATTTCAGCTTTTCATTTTTTATTAATTCGTAAAAATGTGTAAAAACATAACTCCACTTATGTGGTATTGTGTGTAGGCCAGTGACATACAATCTCAATGGAATACATTTTAAATTCAGGCTGTAACACAACAAAATGTGGAAAAAGTCAAGGGGTGTGAATACAGAACTTTCTGAAGGCACTGTACCTTTAAAAAAAAAATAGCACATTTCAGCATTACAGCTTTTTTCCTCAGGGTTCTCACACATCCTGTGTGTGTGCTTGGCAAAATGGAGAAGGGGCTTTTTGTATCAACAATTTTATCCATGCATCTGTGACCTTTGGAATGTTTTAATCCTTTTCATTTTAATGTGTGAATTCTAATAAAGTGTATAAATGTATCTCTCCCTCAGGTTTTGGCTTCCTGACACATCAGCTGATGGGGCTGGCGGGGGGCCGGGTTGTCATGGCCCTGGAGGGGGGTCACGACCTCACGGCCATCTGCGATGCGTCGGAGGCCTGCGTCCGCATCCTGCTGGGCACTCAGGTCAGTAGACACAGATCTAAGACCAGCTTAACCCTCTGTAAATTCTAACCCGAGCCATAAGGGGGGAAAACACAATGCTGACCTTCGATCAGCATCTAGGACAGTGATGGGTAGTCTTGAGGCATTCATGTGCTTCCCAGCCGAAACAGTTCAGAAGAGTTTGTGCATACATTGTGATGACATTTTGTGACGTTTCTGTTAGTTTTGGACTTCGGGTAGTAAGGTTGTTTTTGGCTGTTCGGGGACACCACATTTTTTCTCGAGGCCAGCTAAAGTTCAAGAGTCGAAGTGTACGCCCTTTCGTCTGTGATTGGTCAACAGTAGGGATTCTTCAATAAAGTCTTTGTTTTCATTCAAAGTTTTTATTCGACTCGTTTTTATGCACGTTTTCATTGAGAAATGCTGCACCAATCTTAGTCAGATGTAAAATCGTGCGACTAAGATCTCGTCTGCAAAAATCATCAATATTAATAATAGATACCTTGAGTTATCGTAGATTAGTTCTGACTATTTTGAGAAAGTGGCTACAGCTTCTCAAAATGGCCAAAGAGTACTAATTGCCATTTTTTTCTTGTTTTTCAAGCGAATGTCAATTAAGGGCAGTATGCGAGCACACTCTTTCGGTTCGTCTAGCCAACTTTGGCTAGCTGCCAGCTGAACTGAAAGGTGCTGATGCCTTTACCCTGCGGGAGGATGTTGCCCCTTAGGCAGATCTTACCCCTCCCTAAATCCTAACCATAACCATTAGGGGAAACAGAACACTGCTGACCTTATATTGTTGTCTAGGGGAGTGTTGGGTAGTCTTACCCTGTTGTGGGTTCAGGCTTTTGCTCTAGCCATGCAGTGCCAGGAACACACCTGTTGGCAGGGGAGGCATAATGTGTCCTTAGAGGGATATAAGGTCTTTCACTTTAGTACATCACACCCACCGCTTTTGTGTGTGTGTGTATGTGTGTGCGTGTCGCGTGCTATGTTTGTGCGTGCAACGCGTATGTGTGTTTGAGTGCCTGTCTCTGTGTGTGTGATGTTTTACTCCAATGTTTGACGTCCCCCCTGTCTTCCTCTGTGTGTGTTCCCTTCCAGGTGGAGCCCCTGTCTCAAGCTGTTCTGGAGAGGAGACCCTGTCGCAACGCTGTCCTCTCTCTACAGCGAGTCATACAGGCCCAGGGTAAACATCTGATGATAAACACTATCTACTTTCTCTCTCATGATCATTGTCTTACTGTCTTCATCACTCTTCCCTCTACCAATCTGTCTTTCACTCTAGAGTATCTTCCCTCTATCTCAGTCTCTCTCTCTTTCTTACACCATCTCAGTCTCTCGCTTGCTGTCTTTTTATTTTCACTTCTCTTTCTCTCCCTCTCTCCCCATCTTCTTTTCTCGCTGTCTTCCTTTACTTCTCTTACTCTGCACGTCCCTCTCTCTCGTTGTTTTTCTTCAAGCCCTCCCTGTACACCTCTCTTGTTCCGTCCACTCTTTCCCACATCTCTTCCATCTCTGCCACTCCAGCCTCGGTCATTCTATTTATTTTATCCCTCTATCTGTAGTACCTCCTCTCCCCATCTATCTTGCTGTCATTTCTCTCTCTGACCACCTCACTCTCCATCCATCCCTTTCTCCTGCCTTCATCCCTCCTTCCTTCTCATTCTTTCCTTCCCTCTCTTCTCTTCTCTTCTCTTCTCTCTGTCTCTCTCTCTCTTCTCTCTCTCTCTCTCTCTCTCTCAGACACACACACACACACACACACACACACACACACACACACACACACACACACACACACACACAGAGAGAGAGCCTTCCTGGCTCCAATTAACTTCAAACACTTCTTTGGCACACGACCTTCACAACATCCCCTCTTGATTGCGCACAAATGTTATCCCAATCCAATTAGATTAATACAAAATATTTGCAAAGCCACAAGAATGTTAAGCCCCTTCATTTAGGCAGAGGGTGAAATATATGTGTGGTGAATACTGGGAACACACACATGCGTGCACACACACAAACACACTATGGCCCCCTCTCTCTCTCTTACACACACATCACACACACCAAGGCTCTTCAACACACAAGTATCCAATGATTTATTTTCCTTCCGCCATGTGTCAAGAGACACACGCATGTCCTAAACGAAAAGAGCTTGAGAAGATGAGAAGTATGAACCCATATTGATTTATGCTAATGTCAGAATCACACATGCAACTCAAAATATTGTATAAATCAAGCTTGTTCTGAAGATGGGATTGATGGCATGTGAATGTGGCATAATGTGTGTTTTTGTGACATGCTGAATTAAAATGGCCGTATTGATCCTTTATTCCAACCACACACAGACAAGTATTACTGTAGCTGCAATATTGCTTAATAGAATACAGTTCACACATTTCAAAGACAGTACTCGCCACGGAGGCAACATGAACCCCCCCCCCCCCCCCAAAAAAATGTCTCTCACTCTCTCTTGCCCTCTCTCTCTCTCCATTTCTCTCACTCTTGCTCTCTATTTCTCTCCCTCTCTATCCAGGTGAGTACTGGCGGTCATTGAGGGCAGTGGCCCACACAGTGGATCAGTCCTACCTGCAAGCCCAGGGACAGAGTCTGAGACGGAACTCAGAGGACCACAACAACACTGTGTCCGCCATGGCCTCCCTCTCCATGGCTAGCCTCACCACAGACAGGTAACAGTACTAGTGCTGAGCGATTTGTGCTTTTTTTTTTTGAGCTCGGTTTGTCTTCAGTTTGATCATTTATTTGAAATAGTCAGGGTTGTCGATTTTGTAAAAAATAAAAAACATTAATTAAAGTGGACATTAAATGCACTGTGCATTATGTGGTTCTGAACACAGAATAAAACAATAACAGTCCGATGATGACAGTGACTGCTCGTTACCGCTTATTAACCATCCTTTATTCATATGACTTTACTGGAGTCAAATATTTCAGTTGTTGTGTAAAATTACATTTGTTTTATTTGAGGACTTTACTATTTAATTCCAAGTCATCATCTCATCTCCATCGAGCTGCTGCCTATGCTGTCTGACAAAATCACTATTTTAGTAGTTCTTCAAGGTTAATAAGGCATACTTTAATGACTGCTGAATACCAACTATAAGTCACTTAGATCATGTCGTTTTAGGTAGAGATACCTTGTGAGGCAAATGCTTTCTATCCCTCTCGGTCGCGCGTTCTTCTCTCCTTCTCCGTGTGCCACACAGACCGGACAAGTAGGTGCGCAATGGATTATGGTCATTGTAGTTACTTGCCACACTTTCGAAATGCTGTAGAATATTGGCCTCTTAGAAACTAGAACTCCCTACTACATCACACAGTTCGGTTTTGTTCTGATTTATCACTAGAGAAACTGCGCATCGATCTCACCAAAATAATAATCATAATGGTGTTTTTAAAAACTCTGCATTCTAAAAACATCAAACAAGACCATGCCAACAAAAGCACTGACACCATGTAGTAACAGCACTGACACCATGTAGTAACAGCACTGACACCATGTAGTAACAGCACTGACACCATGTAGTAACAGCACTGACACCATGTAGTAACAGCACTGACACCATGTAGTAACAGCACTGACACCATGTAGTAACAGCACTGACACAATGTCATCTCATATAATTTCAAGATAATATAATATCATGTGAAGTGATAACGTGAAATTATATTAAAAGGGATGGTTCACTCAAGACGTCCAAACAGACAGGTAACATCACTGACACACTGTAGTCACATATGATATCAATATAATATCATGAAATATTGATACATGAAATTATAGTTAAAGGGATGGTTCAATCCAAATTCAAATGTGGGCTTGTTTTTTCGACCTAAGTGCAAATGTAGGTTATTTAGTTACTTTCAGCAGCCTCAGCAGCCTCTGCCTAGCATTGTCTTTCCTGGACTGAAAGGAAAATCATCAGTGAACCACCCCTTTTTTTAAAAATATGTATTCAATTAAAACATCGCCTTACTACATTTCAAATATTAGGCCCTCAGCTGTCAGCTGCATATCACCATACTGCTTTTGATTAGTGCTATTTTCCAACACTAATCCCTATGGCTTTTGAACCAGAAGATAAATCAATTAGTGTTCTAATTTCCATGGAAGAGAGTGTGAGAAAACAAAAACACATTCATATTTCTCAAGGTATAGCATTCCGTTTGCCCACGAGCTATACCACGCCCTGACAAAAGACACAACATTGACACCGCCACCTCTCTCCCTTTTTTAAAACCCGATTCAAACAGGTGTTGTCTTCAAACATATGCATCACATCTATTTGCTTAAAGGTACTTGCATCTGTATTCTCTAGAACTATTTGCCACGTCTGTATCCTGTGGAAATATACAACATTAACGCTGTACTACTGCAACAGGCTATACACCAGCATGCTATATAAATCTATTCTCTCCTCTCTCCCTGCTATTCAGGACACACAGAGATGAACTCATGGAGGGGGACTGTGACTCCATGTAGACAAGTGCACTTTCTGATAAACCTATCACACAGACAAACACACTGTCATCCACTGTCATCCACTGTCATCCACTGTCATCCACTGTCATCCACTGTCATCCACTCGGCGCTGCTTCACTCGGCGCACAATCCACTGCCTCCAGTTGTCACTATACAGGCCACATTCTGACCTCAATAGTCAAAGTGACTAGTGTACACCTCACACACTCCTACACCTCATCGGAACACAGTACTACTGGCCTTACTAAGACCACTCGCCTGCTTCGACCGCAACTTAACCACACACTGAGAAGACATCCCATTAACAGGGTGAAGGAGGACCAAGAGGAAGGACAAGGAACACTTGTGTTCTTGGCATGCCACTTCGTGCCTTTCCGGGTGTGTTACTCCTCCATTACCATGTAACATTGCGAATTGTGAGGACACAGAAGGAGAGGAGCACCAGACCTGAGCAGAAACTGGAAGGGTGTATATTTATATATATACACCCTTACTCCAAACCGCTTTCAAACACCACTGGGGAGGTTACGACTTGACTTGTATCATGAAGTGACTTGACAAAGACCAGCTAGACAGCTGGCTGTAAACAGAGTCTCTCTGGGGAAGAGGACAACTTTTTGTTGCCTTGGTCACAGGTTACCGCGGAGCATCGCCAGGCCGAATTACAAAAGGAAGTAGGAAGTTGTCCCACGTCCCCACAGGAAGTCCCTATGAAGGAAAACAGACATTGGACACTCACCAGGGGACACCTAAAACGCATCTCGTTCCGATGATGTCATTCGTATTTATGCGTCGCCAACAAAATGAAGAAAAAGAGACTGAGAATTTTGTTCAGACTTTTTTTGCACTGTGCATTTTGTCATGTGAACCAAGGAGAGAATGACAGTATAGACCCCATTGAAGCTCTCCTGGGATTGGTGATAAAAACATATGAATGATCATACTTGTGTTTTTTAAGCTGATTGAATTATTGTAAGTTTTATCGATTGCATATTGTATGGCAAATGTCAATAGATAATGGTCATATTTTTTATCATCACATAACGAACCCTATGATTCACGTGCACGGATACCTGTGCAAAGCATATGCCCCTTTTCCCTTCCAGTCTCCAAAGTGGCCTTTTGGGTGGTGGTATAATCCCCCCCCCCCCCCCCCCCCCCCCCCAAAAAAAAAAAAAAAAAAACATTGTGGTTCAGAACCTTCGTGACGATGTCAAGTTCGCCACCCCACACCCCCGTCCATTGGTTGTGTCAACCCACACCCCCGTCCATTGGTTGTGTCAACCCACACCCCCGTCCATTGGTTGTGTCAACCCACACGCCCGTCCATTGGTTGTGTCAACCCACGCGCCCGTCCATTGGTTGTGTCAACCCACGCGCCCGTCCATTGGTTGTGTCAACCCACACCCCCGTCCATTGGTTGTGTCAACCCACACCCCAGTCCATTGGTTGTGTCAACCCACACGCCCGTCCATTGGTTGTGTCAACCCACACCCCCGTCCATTGGTTGTGTCAACCCACACGCCCGTCCATTGGTTGTATCAACCCACACGCCCGTCCATTGGTTGTGTCAACCCACACGCCCGTCCATTGGTTGTGTCAACCCACACGCCCGTCCATTGGTTGTGTCAACCCACACGCCCGGTTGTGCCAGTTTCCCAGTCTGCCATGTACAGAGATTTAACAATACTTCTGGCCCTACTATGCTCAAAAATGTAAACGTTTTCACAACAGAGGCATTTGATATGTTAGGAATTTCAAGATATGAATTATTAGTATTTTTTTGGGTGGGGGGGTGCCATTTTTGGGAGGGGGGAGCACCTGCCCCCCCTGAAAGGTCTGAGCATGGCCCTGATAGGTTTTTATAGTTGTTTTCCTTCTATAGGAGAAAAAAACGTGCAAAGTGAAGGTAAGACTTTTTTAACACTCCCTTTCAGACAGCAGTTGAGGGCATCTTCACATTCTTTATCATTCGAGTGATAAAAGTTATTAGGAATGAATCATATGATCAGTGGGACAATTCAATCAGGAAACACAGACAGTCGGCTCAAACGTTCCAAAGCTGTTTCAGCCAATTACACACACCGCCATACTGTACGGAGAAGTCCTACTCAATGCTTGACCACACACAAAAGAAATGTTTATGAATGTCAAGTCAAAATCAAATCAAAATGTATTGGTCACGTACACAGATTTGCAGGTGTTATGACAGGTGCAGCGAAATGCTTATTCACTACAGCCACAATAACATCTTCTAAATATGTGTATGTGACCAATAACATTTGATTTGACTAGCTCCAACAGTGCAGTAGAATGTCATACAAATACAATACAAATATACAAATAATCAAAACGAGAAATAAAGAAATGACAGAACGAGAACACACAATATCCCATAATGACGAAGCAAAAACAGTTATTTATACATTTTTGCAAATGTATAAAAAAAAAACGAACTGAAATATCACATTTAAATTCGTTTTCAGACCCTTTACTCAGTACTTTGTTGAAGCACATTTGGCAGTGATTAAATCCTTGAGTCTTCTTGGGTATGACACTACAAGCTTGCCACACCTGTATTTTGGGAGTTTCTCCCATTCTTCTCTGCAGATCCTCTCAAGCTCTGTCAAGTTGGATGGAAAGCGTCACTGCACAGCTATCTTCAGGTCTCTCCAGAGATGTTCGATTGGGTTCAAGTCCGGCCACTCAAAGACATTCAGAGACTTGTCACGAAGCCACTGCTTCGTTGTCTTGGCTGTGTGCTTAGGGTCGCTGTCCTGTTAGAAGGTGAACCTTCACCCCAGTCTGAGGTCCTGAGCACCCCCCCCCCCCCAGCATGATACTGCCACCACCATTCTTTACTGTAGGGATGATGCCAGGTTTCCTCCAGACTTGACAATTGGCATTCAGGTCAAAGAGTTCAATCTTTGTTTAGTCAGACCAGAGGATCTTGTTTCTCATGGTCTGAGAGTCCTTTAGGTGCCTTTTGGCAAACTCCAAGCAGGCTGTCATGTGCCTTTTACTGAGGAGTAGCTTTCGTCTGGCCAATCTACCATAAAGGCCTGATTGGTGGAGTGTTGCAGAGATGGTTGTCTTTCTGGAAGGTTCTCCCATCTCCACAGAGGAACTCTGGAGCTCTGTCAGAGCTCCAATTGAATTTACCACAGGTGGAACCCGAACAAGTAGAAACATCAAGGATGATCAATGGAAACAGGGCTCAATTTCGAGTCTCATAGCAAAGGGTCTGAATAATTATGTAAATAAGGTATTTTTTGTTGTTGTTTTAATACATTTGCAAAAAATGATAAACAACTTTTTTTCCCGCTTTGTCATAATGGGGTATTGTGTGTAGATTGATGAGGAAAATGTTTTATTTAATCCATTTTAGGATAAGGCTGTAACACAATAAAATGTGGAAAAAGTCGAGGGGTCTAAATAGTTTCCGAATGCACTGTACATGGGGCATTAGTCTCAAGGTGCAGGGTAGAGTACCGGGCAGGTAGCCGGCTAGTGATGGCTGTTCAACAGTCTGATGGCCTGGTGAGAGAAGCTGTTTTTCAGACTCTCGGTACTGTCTCTGTCTGTTAGATGGTAGCAGAGTGAACAGACTGTGACTCAGGTGGCTGAAGTCCTTGATGATCTCTTTGGCCTTCCTTTGATACTGAGTGTTGTAAATGTCCTGGAGTACAGGCTCTGGTTATGCGTTGAGCTGACTGCATCAACCTCTGGAGAGCCATGGAGTTGAGGGCGGTGCAGGTGCCATACCAGGCGGTTATGCAGCCCGACAGAATGCTCTCAATGGTGTATCTGTAGAAGTGCTGATTTTCTTCAGCCGCCTGAGATTGAAGAGGCGCAGTTGCGCCTTCTTCACTATTTTGTCGGTGTGGAGGGACCATTTCAGGTCCTCAGTGATGTGCATGCCAAAAAACGTTTGACCCTCTCAAAGCTTTTGACCCTCTCAAATGCAGCCCCGTCGATGTGGATGGAGCTGTGCTCCCTCTTCTGTCTCTTATAGTCCACAATCAGCTCCTTTGTTTTTTTACATTGAGAGAGAGGTTATTTTCCTGGCACCACTCCACCAGGACTCTAACCTCTTTTCTGTAGGCTGTCTTGTCATTGTTGGTAATCAGTCCTACCACTGTCGTGTTTTCAGGAAACTCGATGATTGTTGGAGTTGTGTATAGACACAGTCATAGGTGAACAGAGAATACAGGAGGGGGCTGAGCACACATCCCTGGGGGGCCCCTGTTGAGGATCAACGTGGCAGTGGTGTTGTTGCCTACCCTCTCCATCTGGGGTCGGCCCGTCAGGAAGTCTAGGACCCAGTTGCACAGGGAGGAGTTCAGACCCAGGGCAATGAGCTTAGTGACAAGCTTGGAGGGCACTATGGTGTTGAAAGCAGAGCTGTAGTCGATAAACAACATTCTCACATATGTATTCCTCTTGTTCACGTGGGATAGGGCGGTGTGCAGTGCAACGGCGATCGCATCATCCGTGGATCTTTTTAGGGTGGTATGCAAATTCTAATTGGTCTCGGGTGTCGGATAAGGTGGAAGTGATATGGTCCTTGACGAGACTCTCAAAATACTTCTTGATGACAGAGGTGAGAGCTATGGGGCGATAGTCATTTAGTTCAGTTATCCTAGCTTGCTTGGGTACAGGAACAATGGTGGACATCTTGAAGCAAGTGGGGACAACAGACTTGGATAGCGAGTGGCTGAATATGTCTGTAAACACTCCAGCCAGCTGGTCTGTGCATGCACTGAGGACACAGATTGGTATGCTGTCTGGGCTGGCAGCTTGCGAGGGTTAACATAAAGTTTTAAAATATATATTATAATAATGGTGCTGGGTTTAACGCAGATTATTAAAACAGTTGAATGGACTTCAGATCAGTTACTATGAATTAGTTGTTTAACTATGGATGGCACTTAAAAGTTGTATGTAGACAACACCGGACTCACAAAAAAGAAATGCACTTACGATGTCTTAAGTATTGGAATTGTGCTTTAGTAAAATGGCCTATTTTTTACGTGTATTCCACTCTGGCGAGGCCTTTTTTTATTGTTGTTCTGTTGTGATTTCACAAAGACCAGTGTTTTAACATGTTGATTGATTGTTTTTTTTATATTGTTGTTCTGTTGGATTTCACAAAGACCAGTATTTTAACATGTGGATTGATTGACATGCCTGCTCTATTTTATAGATCTATAGGCTGTATTTCTTGATACTTGCTTTTCTACAAATCTAAAAGACAGGTGAACTAGGATTTGTTCACATCTGAAACCACTCTATTTACAAAAACAGTCAATGATTTTTGTTCCTGGACCAAAGTGCTGTTGGACAGTTAGCATTTAGCCGTCGGAGTTAGCTTGTTGAGCTAGTTGACTTTCCATGTAGAACAATTGGACACAGGTTGAGAGAAATAAAAGCCTAAAAGTCTTATGGGAACAATATGCCAGTCGTGGACTGGTAGGGCCTCTGAGCATAACTTCAAAGATTCTTGTGAATCCCTGATAGTAATTGTATCTAAACAGAGATTTTGCAGCTAAATATCACCAAAGAAGGATTAAAAACTGCTTACATTTCTTGTTGGCCCTTTCCATGAGATAATGATGTAATAGATTTCCATGTTGTCCTTTTAATTCCTTTGCAGTGCTGTGCTTATGTATTGTGTTTTTGAAAATCTGATGGTGCTACAGGTTAATTTGAACTATCATGTTATAGTTTATAATGGTGCTGTATAATATACATTATACAACCAAGACCTTACACTCTTAGAAAAAGGGTTCCAAAAGGGTTATTATGTTGTCCCCATAGGATAACTATTTTGGATTCCAGATAGAACCCTTTTTGGTTCCAGGTAGAACCCTTTTGGGTTCAATGTAGGACCCTCTGTGGAAATGGTTCTACATGGAACCCAGAAAGGTTCTACCTGAAACCAAAAAGGTTTCTTCAAAGACTTCTCCTATGGGGACAGCCTTTTAGGTTCTAGATAGGACCTTTTTTTAAAGAGTGTACTTGACAAGACCCTGCAATATATGTATGATATTAATGACATTGACAATGTGAAAATGACATCATTGAGAATGAAATAATACATTTACCTATGATCAAGTAGAACAAAATGGCCACCACAAATACATTCTTGATATCTTTTTTCAGAAAGGTCCTATTTCATATTTTATTGTGGTTTATTTCCGGTTTAATTCAATTCTTCTGAGAATATTTGTGTTCTGTAAATGTAAATCTATTTTTTGAGAATCAACAATCCCTTTAATTGTCTAAACATGAATTATTGCTCTTCCTCTGAGTGGTTGGTTATTGATGTTGTCGATAGCTACTGAGACCAAAATACAGACATCCTGTGCTTTGAATTATACTGACAAACCTATAGAAAGGAAGCTTTATTGAACTGAATCTTAATTTAGAAAACAAGCCAAGTAGAGATTAGATATGTATTTGTTTCTCACTGTTTGTCTTTATTGGTTTGTACTTTGTAAAAAATAATGTTGTTTTGTTTTTTTTTCTATATTTTTTTCTATAAACTGTTTTCCTCAATAAAAGGGTAATTAAAGTTCTCAACATAGTTTTTTTCTGAAGTGTATATTTTGTATCCTTTCAATAATGTTTGAAATATTGGGCAATATTTTACTTGCACCAAGCACTCAGCTATTTCGGTAATGTAAAAACACATGACTTTGTAATGTAACACATTTTGACAAAAATCTTGGATCCTGCCTTGCTGTGTCCAAATACAAAGGCTATTGCTATCCACTTATTTTGTATCTTGTTTTATAAGATATAACATATAAGACATTGTCTTGTCTATCCATGTACTCTTTGTTATGCATACTACACTCTCAATATGTGCACAGGTGTTAGACAAGTTTCTATGAGACAGAAAGATGCAACGTGTTTTTGAAAATGGGCTTTTTCCAGACTATTTCAGTGGTATTTTTATTAAAACAGCATTTATTATTATTTTCCACAGGAGCTCATGTAATGAAAAGCTGGAGACAAAAAAAATCTAAGAGAACCACAGCTGAGCATTAGGATGAAAAAATATTGACAAACTACATTTTCTGGCGACAGTATATCAGATAACATTGCCGTGACCTAACAATACCCAGTAGCACAAAATGTGAATTTATCAAATGTTTTTAAAAAGTACATGGCACTATTTTCCATTCTTAATACATTTACTGATAGGGTATTGCAGTATGTGCATAGTACTATGTTAAAGAGAAATCCTGAGGAATTACTAAACTTGCATTTAAAACTACTAGACCGTCACTTGCACAAAGTACAACAAAATGTTATCTGTTACTCTTTATGTAATGTACTATTTCATTGTTGTTTTGCATATTATGTTTTTCATACTTAAATCCTACAGACAAGTATATATATATCAGAAAGACATTAGTGGAATCTATCCACTATGTCTATGTCTAATCTATCCATAATCTGTGCATGCTACAAAACTGTGTGCATTACTCATGTATTACAGGTTGCCTGCATAGATTATTGCTTAATTACTCTAATATAAAGTCATTATAATGTAATATGCATATGCACATGCTAAATCCATTCGCTGTGAAGGGAAATAATGCAACACAGAGAAAAACATGTACAAGGCAACAGAAATCAAGCCGATTTAGTTTATACAACTGCTGAAAATGTGCGTCAGGCTTCTTTGGCTTTTCCTACCTATACATCTGAGGTTGAAAAGCCTAAAGCTTATAAGCATCTTTGCTGTAAACATTCGTTGGGCTGGGACCACCAGCTATCGATTACTCTGGCATCCTTATGACGATCATCACTGCAATTATCACGATCATAAGTCATCTCAGTGGTCAAAGAATCTTCCTCTTTTAAAGAGTCTTTTGAAGTGGCATAAAGGGACAGGGACAGGGCCGATGCGTTGGACGTTTTTAACGTCCAGAAAGTTCATCATGTGACCCTTAAGTATCCTCCTCACTTCAGTTCCGAAGTTTGTCACATACTGTATGTTGGCATTATCATACTGTCTGTCAGGCTGCACAAGGAGAGTCGACTGGATATCTGTCCTTAAACCGAAGCATGTGTCCGGTCCAATGCCCATGTCTGTGGGGCAGGGCTTCCAAAGAACGGGAGATAAGGGTATAGCGGGGGGAACTACTGGTTCGACAGGAACAGACCTTTTAAAGAGAGGGAGATGAGTCCATCCATTTGGCGTCCTTCCTAAAAAAAAAGGGAAAGAAAAATAGACTGCGTCAGCAACAGTTTCTATCTTGGTTTTAGAGTTTTATACCTCATATTTCAGCCTAATTCAACCACACAACCTGATGTAAAAAGCTTCTTTAAAAAAAAAAAATGTTTTACTGAAGAAACCGACATGGATGTGTACATTTTGTCAGTATAGGAAAATAATATCTGAGAGCGAAAATCCGCAGAGAAGTCGTTAATGTGTCGTGCGTGCAAGTCGTTGTCCCAAACAAACACATAAACCGGCAAACAAAGCTAATTCTTCTCACATAGTGTAAAAAAAAAGCCAACATCGCTAAACTTCTGCTATTTCTCTTGTTTAACAAGCAAATATTCCATCTGGAGTGTTCCCAATTGTCTGTAATTACAGTGTTTATTTTCATGCTGAGAGAGAAAGATAAGAGAGAAAGGGAAGGGGGACAAAGACAAGAGAGAGAAAGCTGTCCAGTAAGCATGTGTGTTTGTGGGTGTCCTCTTTCAGATGGCTGTGCTTACGTCCTAATGCACTAATTGCCAGGAATGACTTGTTTTCTCGGTATACCAAATGGGGGTACGCTACAGCAGCAAACAACAAGTTGTGTGATCTTAGCGTCACTTTGAACAAAGGTACAGTAGATCCCATTCGTCTGCCTGCATTTGGGCAGAGTAACAATAGCTATCCTGTCGAGCCTCCTTGGCATTTGTGTATCTCCCGTTCTCCCAAAATGAAAAGTTAAGTGCGGCTGATTTACAAAGGAGCAACTGATGCAGTTTTAGGCACCAACATGCACACACACTTTGCATGGGAGCATTTTAGTCTTCCTACGACGCATTGACCTCATCTGCAACGCCTCTAAGGCAGAGGCCTACTCATGTTAAACCTGAGTGTACAACAACTTAAAAGGGATAGTTGGGTGATATTGCATCATTTAGATATGTGTTTCCTATCTAAATAAGCAATTTCGCTGAGCTATACCTTTAACACATGGATGATGTATATTGTTTTGTTGCCTATTGCCTGACACGGACTGTAACACTGTATTGATAATAGATTGAGCGCTATATCATACCTCCCTTTGCATTAGACCAATATCTTAACACGGCCTGTTGTTTCTACACACTCCCACTTGGTTTGTGCTCTGCTCCTGCATACGTGTCAAACCCAAAGTGTATAACTCAGGGGCGCACTACGTACACTACATAAGCACTACAGCTACAGTTGGAACAGCCCAGCCCATGCACACACATCCATCCATCCACACAGCACCTGCTCTAGCATCAGCTCAAAGTTCAAACCCCTAAAAATAAAGATGAGTATCAGAAGCCCACAACTCTTGGAACCACCGGCCTGTTTGCAAGGCTCTGAAGCTCTTTAAAAAAAGCAGATGTGCCGCAGAGGACCTATAACAGCTGGTTTGAGATCAGATCCAACGTGAAAATGGAAACCCCAAAACACATGCACATGTTACTTTGGACTGGTCCAAGATCAGTCCAAAGGAACTGCAACCAACTCAAACACATGCAGAGCCAGAGGTTCTGGCAGAGGGAAGAACAGTGACAGCCCTTTAATTGGAGGATAAACAGAGTGGAGCACTGCGTGTTGTTGCCAGGTTAAACACAGCAGTCTATTCTAAATCACAGCTACACACACACACACACACACACACGCACACACACACACCCAGAAAAACACAGATCCACATTTTTACACACATATACACACATGCATACAGCCAGTAACACGCATATCCGCTTAAATACACACCACATGCTACACACACATGCAACCAACAACACGCACATCCTCATAAAACAGCCACACAAATGCACCCAAGATGCACCACTCACATAAACACACAGCTTATCCGAACACTTGTTGCACACAAAAAAAATATGCTTCGTGCACACACTGGGAGCATACTGTGAACGTACACAAATACGCACACGCACGTTTCGTTTAGGAAGGAATTTCTATTTTTTTCCCCGATATGTTAAAAGCAGAATCAATTACAACCATTTTAGGTCTTCCTTATACTGACGCTGTCCATTTCAGTTCATTTAACTGTCCACAGGTGAGTGGATAATGTTAGAATGCAGAACAGTAGGTAATGACTATGCTTCTCTTCAAGGACATTCTCATCCACGTGTCGGGTTCGGGGTTCCAACCACAGTGGTTGAACTCTCAAAGTCTGGCGTTTGAGGCCGTTGAGGATTTTATAGTAATGTAAGGGGAACACCTGGAGACTGCACATGGACCAGAAGTCCTCACAAGGATAGTAAAACAAGGACAATTCTGAAAAGTGGGGACATTTCGCTGGTCCCCACAAGGAAAACGGCTATTTTAGGGTTGGGGGTTAGGGTTACAATTAAGGTTAGAGTTATAATTAATTAAGGTTAGGGTTAGGAGTTAGGGCACTATTACACAACTGATTCAAATAATGAACTCATCATCAAGCTTGGATTATGTGAATCAGCTGTGTAGTGTGAGGGCAACAACCAAAGCATGCACCCCTTAGGGTCCCCAGGACCAAGTTTGGGAAACGCTGGGTTAGGGTTAGGGGTTACATTTAGGGTTCTTGCTCTAAATCTTTGCCTTTCCTGTGCTGCTCTCCCTTGACAGCCTAGTCCAGGTTTACATGAGTTTGGTTTTTGACGGATTACCAACAGTTTGGCTTCTGATGGATTACCTCTGCTCTCTGCACCGCATCATCCTTTCTTTGGCTCGCCATTCTTTCCTACCTCTCCCTTTTCATCCTGTCTTCCTGGTTATCTGATATGCTTTTCAGTTAGCCCACACTCATCTTTTATCTTTTAATTAACGCTTATCTTGTAGCTTCTTATCTCCGTTCAGAAGAGTGAGTGTCCGCCAATTCCGCAAAGTTTACTTTGTGATTTTTCAAGAGACTGAGAGGAAAGGCAGATAACAAAGTCAGATAATATCGAAGAAATGGCATGCACTCACGCACATGTATGTATGTATACACACACACACACACACACATGCACATGTAAACACACAAGTACACACATACCAGTGTATAGGCTACACACAGTGATACACAAACACACCAAAACTCATCGTAAACAAGCACACACGCGCGCACACACACACACATACACCATATATACATTGGCTCGCGCGCACACACACCATCAAACTCTCCCTTGGCACATACACCTTCCTAATGCCTCACAACTGTTTCCAATCTAAAGGTTCCTGCTTGTCTGGGACCCGGCAGGGCCTGATTGCACGACACTGGATACAAGATCCTGGAGGAGAAAGGGCAAGGCTGCAGGGGAGAAAAGGAGAGAGAGAGAGGGAGGGAGATCTGCTTTTTCTCTTTCCTTCCCTTTCCCTCTCTTTATTTCGCCTGATATACCTGTGCAGGATCCCGGTTTCTGTTTCCTCTGGTCTAGTCTGCCTGAGGTATGTTAGATAAGGCTCTGGATAGAAATACTTAAAAAGTACAACAATTTTGTTAAGACTGAGTCCATGGTAAAAAAAAAAAAAAATGAACACATTCAATGATCATTGATGTACTTAACCATTTTTCGTAGTTGAAAATGTTATATGATATTATATATATATATATATATTTGCGCAATTAAAGTGTTATATTGTCACTATAACAATAATTTGATTTTCAGTTAGTGGGCTACTGGTATTTATTATGTAAAACAGAAAATTATAGTCAGGCATTCTCTTTTCTTATCTTAAGAGTACACCAAGACAGATAGCTAAATATTTATGTCAAAAGTGTAAAATGATTCAGTGTTATGCTAATCTGTTGCATATTACAGTAACATCTTTCATTAAAATGCTTTTTTCATGAAATACGACATTTCGTAGCAACAATATTTGTGTAACTTAAATATTATTGTTTTAATGTTTAGCCAATTTGATAGAATGTATTATCAATGATAAAAGGAGACAATTATTATACTATAATTACTGTATATAAATAATTTGATATTTGATCATTTGATAAAATAGTTATTTTTAAAATGTTTGTCATCTTGTCAAAATTGTCAAACTGCACACCATATGTTGAAATAAAAATTAGAACGCAAATGTAATATTCTATATTGTAATTGTGATCCCACATTACTAGGTGTTATAATTTGTCATTTAGACTAGTATGCAAATACTCTTATTTCATAATTTGTCATTTTGTTTAACAACTATGATGTTAATTTTTATGATGTTAAAAAAATGTATACATTTTGTAAAAGTTATACAATAGTTACCAACACACAGAGATGTGCATGCACTCACGCACAACTGCAGTGGACATGTGACATTTATCAAATACATTTACCCACTGATCGATTAGGATTAGGCTGTACCTTTTTACCTATTGCGCACATTTTGCCATATTAAATTAAAAACAACATGCACTATTTCCTACTCATTCCCACTTACCACTTAATGTAACTAAACTTGAATCAAAACACATAAAAACAGCCTTCCTTAGAGGAAGATGCAAATCAATACCTGAACATTACAGAAAACTCGCTTTTCTAAACATGCTGGAGTCGGAAATCCTCATTTGTTTGGCAATGTTTACTAAGGTTAGCTTGCTAACGATCCTGCATTGTGAATCACCCCAAGGGCCACTTGGTTGGTTAAATGTAATTAGAAAAGGCATATTTACATTACTTCGATGCACAAATATGTCAGATGTGTCCACTTTTCTAACCTGTGTATTGAATGATAACACATGCTCTCATCATTGCTGTCATTCATGTTCATTAAAAAAAAAACATCAAGGTATAACCTCATGGTAAATCTGAAAAGAATAACAGCGTACAGATTCAACGATGCTCCTGCCAAGGTTTTAACAATATACTTAAGATACTTTTGGGAAACCACAGACCTGGCTGTTTGGCCATATGTGACACTGTGTGTGTGTGTGTGTGTGTGTGTGTGTGTGTGTGTGTGTGTGTGTGTGTGTGTGTGTGTGTGTGTGTGTGTGTGTGTGTGTGTGTGTGTGTGTGTGTGTGTGTGTGTGTGTGTGTGTTTTTATACATACCTGCAGGGGTGCACCGTAGACGCTTGTGGAGTTAGGGGCTACATTGTCAGGGGGCATTTGAGCCGGAAGGGGAGGGGCAAGGTCGAATGGTGAACGGGTATGGTGGGAGTGATGGGGCAGTGGATAGGTGAGTGACACATTGGGACAGAATGGGTAAAAAGGTTGGGGAGTGAACAGTGACTCTGGGTTGTGGTTAGAAGGAGGGGCAGAAATAATGGCTTAAAGGAGGACAGAGATGGTGGCTTTAGGGGTTACATTGATAGTGGGTTAGGGGTTACAAGAGGGGGCAGAGATAGTGGCTTAGGTGGAGGACAGAGATAGTGGGGTTAGGACAGAACAGGACGGGTAGAGCAGGACAGATAGGGGACACTAGTGGCTGGCTGACATGGCCCAGGCGCCCTCCATCCTCCAGACGGAAAAGGCATAGCTGAGCCGTTCGTGGGCCAAGTAGTTGCAGCTGGCCAGCTTGGCGTCCATCTCATCACTCTGCAGTACCTGGTAGAGGAAGTCGATGTAGCGCGACGCTAGCTTCAGGATCTGAATCTTGCTCAGCTTGTCCGATGGCAGCGTGGGAATGATCTTACGCAGCGAGGCGAAGGCGTCGTTCAGCGACTGCGTACGCTGGCGCTCGCGCACGTTGGCGATCACTCGCTGCGTGTGCAGGTCCTCGAAGGGCTCGCCGCCCGAACCTAAGCCGAGGCCGCTGGAGCCCAGCGAGGAAGGGGCCACACATACCACCGCCATGGGGGAGTTCTGTTGCTTCTTCTGCCGCTTGGGCCCCGACGGAACCAGGCTGTTGGGGCTCCCGCTGACAATGGCCCTCTCCTCGGCCCGACCCAGATTGTCTTTCTTGTGGTACGGCACCCGCTTTCGGCCCCCTGTTTGCCCGCTCTTCTTGGAGCCCCTCTCCAGCTCCTCCTCGCTGGCCCCCAGCCCCCCCTCGGGGGAGTTGGTGCAGGACACCTCCTCGCGCATCTCCTCCTCCCTCTTAGGACCACCGTCCTTCTTCCCCTTCCGAGGCAGGGTGGTTTTTGCACTTTATTTCTCTCTTTCCCTGTCTTTTCTCTTCTTCAGATAGCCGTGTGGGACAACCGTTATCCCAGGAAGTTCTGATAGAGAGTCAAAGGCCTAGAAGTCTTCTTCCTCCAGTGAAACCAAGAAGAATGAGGCCGATACACTTCACGCTTCTAATCTGCAATCTGTTGAAGATCCATAGGTTTTGGCTTTACTCCCAGTCAAAACTTCTGTCTCTCCCTGTGTCTCTTTGCTGAATTCCTCACCTACAGTTTCCCATCTCCTCAACCTGCATGCAGAACAACAACAAACCATCTGCTTTGCTGGGCTAACTCCTGTCCCTTTATACTCGCCCGCATACTCTGGGCCTGCGGGCAGCTGCGATTGGACAGCACCGGCTTCTTTGGGTGTGGTTTGGAAGCAGGAAGTGAGCTTGAGGTTGGTGGATGGCTTAAAAGGGGGTAAGTAGCCTTCTCAGCCAATTGCGAGAGGCCTTGTTAAAAGCTGCTGAAGTTGTCCACGTCTTTATAGGTTCCAGATTTCTGCGTCTGGAGCACTCCTGGCTTTCTCCTGCACCCGCTTGTCTGTTTGTCCCTTGTCTCTCTTCTCATCAATTAATTACATGCTTTGAGACTCATAGGTCTGTGATGCACTTCAACTTCTAAGACATGAAACATTTTCTTTGTTGATTAAGGGGGATGATAAAAGCCATTGTGTTAGTACTGCATGAATATGCTGACATGTGAATGCTTTGGTATGTGAAGATTAAGTCGATGTAATACCTAAAACTAAGTTTACACTGAAAACATTTAATGCATGATATCTCAAGGACCACAGTTTTCTATATAAAGATATAGGATTAAGTGTTTATTATTTATTAAGTGTGTCAAAGTGATCTCCCTAATATTTGTGTGCCATAGTTAATATCTATCACATGATACTATAAAAACACATCCCTCGAGCCAAGGGTCACTCCTCAGTGCCAGTCGGGGAAAATAACATGTGGATTAATATCTTTAGACGGATTTTCACAAACAGTGATCTTGCGTTTCTGTTTACAAAAATACCTAAATAGACATTTCACCAAGACAGCTCACACAAGCTTAAAAAAAACACCACTGTGATTATTATTTGAAAAGTCCTGAACAGTCATTGTGAAAATACTGAGTGGGCGGGAGCTTGCCTCGACTGACAGCTCTTTGAAATGTCAAGCAACTTGGATGCAGTGAGCAGTCTTGCAGTAAAATCATTTCAAGCAAATGTGGTGGTACACAAAGCAACTCAAAAAACATTGAAATTGCATCAATTATACGTAGGTTTTCTTCATCTCCCATTTAGCATGTCTCTTGTGATGCGGTTCATAGCAGCACTGACGGATGTGTTGACTTGACAACAGCGTCTGAGTTTTGAAAGTCCCTTCCCCCCCTTTTTTCTGAAGACCTAGCTAGCCTGTAACTATCTAACACCAGACACAGATGAAAGCTCAAACATATAAGTATCTTTACCATCGATGAATAGGGTCAATTTGAATTATATTTGTTGACTCCCTTACAGTCAAATTTTGGCATGAGTAGAGTAGCTATTTAGCTATTTAAACCGCGCCCCTCTGCAAACACGCCTTCTCCGGTGTTGGTTTCAAGGCGGTACTTATTTGAATTAGGTAAGATAATTTAATGTTAACATTGGTGTATTAAAATGAGAGTTAAGGTGATGTCACCTTGTCACCTTAATTGTGAATCCAAGTGTTTGACATGGGGGAGAAGACCAGTAACTTTATGATCAAACTTTATCAATGTAGAAGCAACAGTCATTTTTCATACTTTGGTCTTCATACTTTGATCTGGTTTCCTTCAAGTATTATCCAATTTCATTAAACATGATTTTGCCTGTTCATGACCTTTAAACCTTAATTTACATTTTCTCAGTATAAAAATTGAAAATATGCCACACAACCTAGTAAATCAAAACTACATTAAGATCAGTCAATATATGAATTTCTAAATAACTTTTCAAAACAGACAGGTAAATCTACCGTATTAATGTTCCCATCATTATCCCATAGAAATAGAATAACTAGAATGGGTGTCTCCATTTAAATCATTCGATCGCCATGTATTATCCACTGCAAACACTATATGGGAGAGATGTAGCCATGGGGATGGCCCAGCTCTGACCCTGTATAAGCTCTGACCCTGTGATCACTAAGGTGAGAGGGCTGCTAATTATGCCATCCATGCCCTCTGGCGGAGTAGACACATGTTCTCTCTCCACACCAGTAACCCAGGGGAACACACATCTGGGCTTGCAGGGCCACACAACAAGGAACAACACACACACTCATACAAATGCACGTAGAAACGCACGCACACACACACATAGAATTGTCAATATGTCAAGGATATATATCTACTGAAACTAAAACAAATAGGATGACTATTTTCTGTATACTGCTTTTTCTTTGGGGGGGTGGGGGGTGGCAGGTAGCCTAGTGGTTAAGGCGTTGGGCCAGTAACCGAAAGGTTGCTGGATTGAATCCCAAAGCTGACAAGGTAAAAATCTGTCGTTCTGCCTCTGAACAAAGCAGTTAACCCACTGTTCCCCAGTAGGCCGTCATTCGAAAATAAGAATGTGTTCTTAACTGACTTGCCTAGTTAATAAAGAAAGGTTAAATATATATATATTTTTTAAATGACATAATATGACAATAATATGCATTAAAACCAACTGTTGCATAGGTTTACCGTTTCAGGCATGACAGTGTTGTTACACATCCGTAAAGGTGCAATCCTTAAGATTACACCATTTAAAATTCTTTAACATTACTCTCCATTTCTGCAAGAGTCAAACTTATAAATGTGTAACATTAGCTGAGAACAGCTGTCTTATATCATAATACAAAAGTCATTCTTACCGTGGATGAGAAATAAAGAATTACGTAACATTGTCTATAGTTACAGCTGTTGACAGCAAAAAGTGAATGAGAAAGAACCTTCCATTTCAAATCTTGACAATGAACATAGTTTGTGGATTTCAAATGTATCAGTAGACAGGAATAGTTACTTCTAGTAATTTATATGAATTGTCATTTTAGGTTATGACATATGTTATATTTGTCTTATGACAGCTTTATAGCAGGACTTAAAGAAAGATAGAGAATTTGTGAGGGGGGTTTTGGAGAGGGGTTAGTGAACTCTGTGATTGCAAAGGGCACGTTTAATTTGGGCATATTGAAGAGAGCTGGGATCAACTCCACTCAACTTCCATCAACTCAGAATAGGAATTCCAGCAGCTAAGGTATCGAAATGGAGGTAACACTGTGCTTTAGCATGTAGGTATACTGCATTATGCTGCAGTTAAAATGCAATGTAAGACTTGTTAAGATCATGTATGGCCCCCCTTATAATGTCTTATAATAATCTCATATTGATCCTGACTATATACCAGCCAATTTCAGTCTGTTGAAATGTTGACATGTAATCTGACATAGTCTTATTACAAGAGATTATAAAGGTTTATACATGCTAATACTGCATTGTTGCCAAAGTGAACATCACATTGGAATTGTAACAGGTCTTATTTACACAACGGGCCCTTTAACATGTTTAACCAAAATTCCCAGGTCAATTCCCTGGAATTAGATGTAAATTGGCTCCAACCTCCGGGTGGAGACAGTGGATTTGTGAAGAGGGACACGTAGCCCATTGTTGTGTTGGGCCGTCCAGGGCTAACCTTGGGGTTGCTTACCTTAGCAGAGCATGCCTCCATGCCACCATCATGGAAAGAATGAGCGAACGACAGCCTAACAGGAACAGCATGGAAACGCGCACCCCTCGCGCAGAACAGAGGGGAAAAGAAAGAGAGGGACAGAGAATGGGAGAGGAATAAAGGAAGGGAAAAGAGAGAAGAAAGAAAGGAGGGGGAAGAGAAAAAAGAAAGGCCAGTCCAAACAGAACCAGATGCAGGAGTGTGGAGGGCCGTTTGATCTCCGTCCTCATAGGCTGATTGATGTTGCACATTTCATTTCCTTGTCAGAGTCTCTACATAATGTTTCACTAAACACTCCGGCCCGTTTCTCTTTTGACTTTTATTTTCGGGGGGTAATAACGAACCTCTCCTGTAGGTGCAAATAGACTGCACCATATCAAAGGGATATACAGTGTGGGTCTGAAATTATTGACACCCTTGATAAAGATGAGCAATAATGACTGCATAAAACAAATAATTCAAATACTGAGCTATAATGTGTGCTCAAGAAAATTGGGAAATTATATTATTTTATACTAATACAATTACTAAGAGAAAGAGATTTTGTTTAACAAGTAATACATTTTTATATTGACACCCCTAAATATTCTTATAAATATAGACATGCTAACCTCTCACCATTATCTATAAATAACAGGAGAGGTTAGCATGTCTTGGGGGTCGGATCTTTGACCCTCTGTAATTTCTCACTCATCATTATTCACAATTAATTCAGGAATATCTGTAATCATGGTAGCATCCATATTAATGTAGAAGTGTTTAGAAACATTATATTCCTATTTACAATAAAATTGACTCCAAAATACATTATTTATAATTAATTTCTATTGGACACAAAATAATCTGAAACACAACCAAAACAAAGAGCAAATTCCTCCAACAAGTTTGTAGAGTTTGTTGGCTAGTTTACTCATCATCTTTAAGGGTGTCAATCATTTTGACCGCCACCTTTTTGAAAAAATCTATTTATCTGAGCAATTGTGTTAGCATAAAATAATATTTATTTTTTGCATGCAATATACCTCAGTATAAGAAGTATTTATTTTCAAACAATTTCGGCCCCCACTGTATATAGAGATGGCTTCGATATCAAAGAGGAGCACAGGCAATTGTAATGTCCACTTTAAGTTTGGCACATATGGTTCAGTCCGAACTGATCCATAGTACTGAAATACTGTACTGAGGAATGCGTATGTTGAATGAGGACGGACTTTTGAAGTTTTTTGAGCAACGAAGAAAAAAACTTTTCTTAAACCCATAATACTGTCAATTCAATTACTGCCTTCCTGTAAAGTTCTTAGGAAATTTTGAGGAGAGACAACTGATCGATGGCATGTGGACCTTCTATCATAATATGTAAGCATTGAGTAATGTAATTCCCGTTGAAAATGAGTCAGAGAATATACTCTTCACCAAACTTCTCACCTTAAAAGTTCGCTCGCCCCATTCCCCCTACCCATCCCTCCTACCGCTACTGCTCCATCCCTCCTCTGGAGCCCATGGGACACAAGCAGACATCTGGGACCCATTTCCCCCTGTAGAGCAGGACATCCTGTGGGGTATCAACTTAGAGGGGGTGGGTGGAGAGTGAGGGTGCATGGCGGTGAAGGACGGGGGTGGTGAACAGAGGGGGAACGGTGATGTATATAGATATAGACTATAAGTAGTGATGAGGGGTTGCGGGCTTTGAAGCTGGGAGAGAGGCAGGTCTGGGGCATTTTTATTCACTTCAACAGCCAGCAAAATAGATTTTTCCTCCACTTTTCTTTTTGATGGCTAATGAAATTAAATCAATGTATTCTTATAGCAAATCTGGTCCTTTGAAAACACACACACACACACACACACACAGTTTGTCGCTGTGCCGCATGTGTGTGTGTGGACAGAGCAAGGCAGCACCAACAAAAAAAATCCTGCTTTAAAAGCGGGGGTTTTTCTCCACTTCTGCGTGCTAACCTGTGTTATTACAGTTTGCCTGAGACTTATCTCTCTATATTAGGCTATAATTTATAAAAATATTTAGCACTTAAGCTTCCCTTAAATGTCCCTGCTTTCATGTGTAATTTAGCCAATATCCTGCACTGGCTCTGATTACAGTGCTTAAGTCCCAGGGTCCATCCATGGCACATTACAAACAGTCCCAGCGGAGTTCACAGCCAAGCAGAACTATATAGAGCACGTTAGGCTAGGCTAGGTTAGCATAGCTCACTCCAAATCACAGCCAAGCAGAACTATGTAGTGAAAGCTAGCCTTAGCTAGATTAGCATTGCTAACTCCTTTCACACTTGTCACAAAATGACCGTAGACTGAACAAGTGCCCTATCACTACTTGACGCACAGCACATTAAGCCAGCTAGCGTTGCCCATTGGTATTAATATGCAGAACATCTAGATTTAGAACAAGGTTTACGCAGGTTTCTATCTTGACAGTGTGACAAAACCAGTACTGGGCCCTTGTAAGAAATGTCCCGTCATCTGATAGATGGGAATGTCTCTGGATGGTCCATCCAACTGAGGTAACCTTAGATCACAGACATTACAGTGGAGGGGGTGATTGGATAGTGATCTATTGCTACCCCTCAAGGAGTCGGAATGCATTGATGAT
Source organism: Oncorhynchus mykiss (assembly GCF_013265735.2). Classification (NCBI taxonomy): domain Eukaryota; kingdom Metazoa; phylum Chordata; class Actinopteri; order Salmoniformes; family Salmonidae; genus Oncorhynchus; species Oncorhynchus mykiss. The sequence goes on along the minus strand of NC_048581.1, from coordinate 45,073,567 downwards.
GAGTGGGTGGATCACACTGCACCAACTGGGCATGAGGAGAATTCATTTCAATCCGAACACATCGAACGCATTAGAGTAAACCCAGAAGATGTCTCTGACCAGGCCCTGTGTATCACCATTCGTAGAACAGAGCAATTGCATTAGAAATATCAACATGACTCTGTAGCTAGCTTCAAAGCGTAATACTTTTAAAGTCAAATCAATCCCCCTTTTCCATTAGATTAGATTACCTTACGAAAGTTATGTTCGGCTACGTGTTCTGGTACTGGTTCTCCCTATGAAGCCACTTCAAACGCCTGCCCCTGCCATGGCATATCCCTTTGTGCTCAGAACGGCAAAAAAATGTGTCTCCTAAAATGTTTCAGATGCAAGGTTCTGTGGTCCATGGGCGAAGCAGCACAGAAAACAAAAGAGTCGGAGAGGCAAACATTGATTGAACCTGAAGGTCGGCCATCCTACTGTACTGCTGCCAAGTGAAGGGGTTAATCACCTGATGTTACTTATAAAGAAAGGGGGGAGAGAGAGAGAGAGAGAGAGATGGTTTAGCAGTAAAAGAGAGGAAGAAGAAAGAGAGTGGGGAAAAGGCAAAAGAAGCCAAAGGTCCAGAGACATATGTTTCAGTTTGTAAATAAAACAGTAAATTGCAATGGATATTGCTTAAATATCTGTGGGCTTTGTACTGCATTTTGCGGAAGTTCCTCGGAAATCATTCCGAAACTGCCTTCTCCAAAATGCCAAAGCGCCTTTTTAATGTCAAAGCAGCCATCTGGTTCTCTACTAAATCAAGATGTTCGCTTTTCATTCACGTATTTTTTACTTTCTTTTTTATAAATACTCATGAACCAAAGTATGTTTGGGGCTGAATGGGTATTTTCCTAATAGCCGTTTTTTCCTGTATGCAAAGTGCAACAATGGATATCGACGTCACACAGATGTAGGCTTACTTTAAATAGATAAACTTCAAAATGTGTTCACCTTATCTAGAACGCAGTATATAATGTACTTATGGTATCATGTGGATATGGCCTTATAAATGCTATACGACCTCCTATATACATGTTACCATATGATGAAGTTATAAGAACAAGAAAAGGTGAACAGGTAAAGCCTACTGTGACTGTCCCATCTGAACTGTATTATAACGAAGAGTTAATCACTTAACTTTATGCATAGGTCATATGCGGCCCATCAATATTTTAGGTGCAATTGCTGTTTGGCATTTACCAATATATTTTAAGTATGTCTGACAAAATGAATATATCATTTGAATATATAAAATAAAAAAATATCAAATATCAGATTATTAAAAGTGATTTTAATACATTTGATTAAGGTGTGTAGTGTGAAAAGATACGCAAAGGTTTTACTTTTACCTTTATTTTTTTCCAACAGGAAATTTGAAATATTCCTGCATTTTTCAAGTTTCCTTTTCTTTTTTCAGTTTCATTATTTCTGCCAGTTAAGTCTTAGATGACTTCCTTCCTTGATTTTGCTGGAAAGGAGTCCCCCCCCCCCCCCCCCCCGCCCTTCCCTTTACATACCACACAAAGACACACACATTTTACTGCCTACAGTATAAACTTAATAGGACGGTCTTTTGGTCCAACCCCTACAACTTGTTCAATGGAAATTAATGAGGATTGTTTTTCAGTGTCTTAATGTAAAATGTTATAACAAGCAAGATAAAAAAAATAAAAATAAATGTTGCTATGGCTACTTAACCACAACATTGCAATTACCTTTATACAACGTGACTCTGAGGGCTTGCAAATAAACCAATGTAATGCAATAAATATATAAGTACCAACAAGAATGCTGTTAAAACAAAAGAGTAGAATGAGGGAAGTAGGATGAGGGCAGAAAAATGGTCTCATATAAAGGATCAAAGTTGGAAGATACTTAATTAAATAATTGGTCGAGCTCTGTGCTAGCTTCACTCACACTGCTATCCTATTATGATAATGTCATGTTTTTTTAAAAACTATATTAAAAAAGCTATTGGCAATCTATCAACATTTGCATCTGTTGCGTCAATCACCTCAACAGAGGTAACCAACATGTAATTTACATATTTTTTCATATGAACTTCAAAGTCCCTTTTATCATACACATGTCTAAACCAAATCATTCACCAAAACTCCTTGCATCCTCCAAACTCCCCTTTGAGGGGGCAAAATAAAAATGTGGATGGATTTGAATAATTGCCTAACTTCAAAGCGCAGGTTATTGCCCGAGCGTTTACTGTTGCCTGCAGTGCTATAGGGTGTTTTCTTTTATAATGTGGGCTGAGTGAGTTGGAAAATGGCTGCCTCCTTCTCAGTGTAAATCCCACTCTAAAGCTGAGGTCTGTTTCTACACGGCTGACCTGGCTAAATAAAAACAACAATGTTTCCTTCCCTCGAAATAAAAACACACGGGGCTCCCCAGACACTCTAACCCTCGTCCCCTCATAGAATCCATCTGAGAAACATTACCATGGTAACTGTACTACAACCACAAAAATACACAGGTGCTAAATTTGGGGTTTGTAGGTGGCAGAAGTAAATACATTTTTATTAGACCATAATATGAATGACACTTTACTTTTACTTTAGCACTGGGTAACAGCCTGCAGGTATATACCATCTTGCAGGTATAATGCTTTATAACTTATAACCATGTATTAGCCTTTATAATGTCGTTTAAGAAGGTTTGTCCATGAGAAGTCCTATAATGCATCTGATTTACACTAAATATACAAAAGGTATGTGGTCACCCCTTCAAATAAATGGATTCAGCTATTTCAGCCACACCCGTTGCTGACAGGTGTATAAAATTGAGCACAGAGCCTTGCAATCTCCATAGACTATCATTGGCAGTAGAATGGCCTTACTGAAGAGCTCGGTGACTATAAAACGTGGCACCGTCATAGGATGCCATCTTTCCAACAAGTAAGTTTGTCAGATTTCTGCCCTGATAGAGCTGCCCCGCTCAACTGTAAGCTCTGTTATTGTGAAGTGGAAACATCTAGGAGCAACAAGGGCTCAGCAGTGAAGTGACGTGGTAGGCCACACAAGCTCACAGAACGGGACCGCCGAGTGGTGAAGCGCATAAAAATCATCTGTGCTCGGTTGCAACACTCACTACCGAGTTCCAAACTGCCATTGGAAGCAACATCAGCACAATAACTGTTCGTCGACAGCGTAATGAAATGGGTTTCCATGGCCGAGTAGCCTAACATCACCATGCGCAATGCCAAGCGTCGGCTGGAGTGGTGTAAAGCTCGCCGCCATTGGACTCTGGAGAACTGGAAACGCATTCTCTGGAGTGATGAATCACGCTTCACCATCTGGCAGTCCAACAGACAAATCTGGGTTTCGCAGATGCTAGGAGATCGCTACCTGCCCGAATGCATAGTGCCAACAGTAAAGTTTGGTGGAGGAGGTCAAATAGTCTGGGGCTGTTTTTTATGGTTCGGTCTAGGCCTCTTTGTTCCAGTGAAGGGAAATCTTAATGCTACAGCATACAATGATATTCTAGATGATTCTGTGTTTCCAAATTTGTGTTTGTCGAGATCGGTGTGCAAGAACTTGACTGGCCTGCACAGAGCCCTGACCTCAACCCCGTCAAACACCTTTGGGATGAATTGGAACGCTGACTGCAAGCCAGGCCTAATCGGCCAACATCAGTGCCTGGCCTCCCTAATGCTTGTGGCTGAATGGAAGCAAGCCGCTGCAGCAATGTTCCAACTTCGAGGTGGAAAGCCTTCCCAGAAGAGTGGAAGGTGTTACAGCAGAAAAATATTAATGCCCATGATTTTGGAATGAGATGTTCGACGAACAGGTGTCCATATCCTTTATGTCATGTAGTGTGTGTTGTGTCCAAACATTAAGGTGATAGAACCCAATCCCCACCCCCCTTCAATTCAACCCCTTCCCTGGGTGCACCCCAGCAACAGTGCAATCACTTCCTCCACAATGTAGTTAAGCTAAGCCTTTCCATCAAAGCATTATGTCTACTAGTAAAACAAATTCAAAAGAACTATAAAAATCTAATTAGTCTATGGCCACTATGCCCAAGGCCTAGTACACACGCCGGTTGTACAAACGATGTACAACAAAGTTACAACTGTTGTGTATGAATTTGTGTGAGATGTACTACACTCCCAGCACACGGCTGTCATAAAATTATACTTTATTATTATGGCTCTCACACAGACATACCTGTACAACAGACATACATGTGGATATACACAATGTCATGTTTCTTTATAGTACAATGTGATACATGTGGTAGCCCACAGAGAAGAAAACAGATGTCAAGGGGGAAAAAAAGTTAGAGCACAATCAAATTAATCTCCATAAGCAGCAGTATGATGATGGTGAATAACGTTTGCGAGCTAAAGCGAAGGCACAGCAATGACACAAATTCCACAAAAGGAGCTCCCTCCTTTGAGCGTTCTCCGTTCAAATAAGACGAGGCAGTTGGGTTTCCATTGGCAACTGCTGTGAAAAAAAGGCAGTTGTTCTAACATTCTGTGATGGTAGTGCAATCCTTCTTCATATAATCTCTTCAAAAACTATTTTTGGGGGATGTTTTGAAATAGTGTCGAACACTGACAGGTGTAACGCTATAAGACATTATACAAGTCTCATTTCCAAAGCATTATAACCGTTTCATAATACATAAGTGTTAAGACATGATACTCTAAATGTAGTTGCTTCAGCACATACACTGACTCCGAGGTGACAGCAGGTTTCTGTGGACTAAAAGTTCACACATCGATAACACAGATCAAAACAGTCATCCAAAAAAAAAAAAAAAAAAGACTACTAGGATTTCCCCAAACAGGCCTGTGACGTGTCCTTTTGTTGTGTATAATGCATGTTTTATATGTGTGGAGATAAACTTTGCTCTGTTTTCTAACAACTTTCTAAATGAGTGGGGTGTTTTACCAACAGCCGCAACATTTGATCGACTGACTCCCCCTTGTGGCAAGAGAATGGAAACAAATTCTCTATCATAACCACATCAATTATATATATATATATATCTTGTTAAGAATATGTTCCTAGGTATATAAGCACAGGAAGATGTACAGCAGGGTTGTTAAACTCATTCCACGAATGGCCTAGTGTCTGCAGGTTTTGGGGTTTTCCTTTCAATTACAACAGAGGCAACCAGGTGAAAGGAGTTTTTTTTACTAATTAGTGACCTACATCAATCAAGTACAAGGGAGGAACGAAAACCCGCAGACACTAGGCCCTCCGTGGAATGAGTTTTCACACGTGATGTACACAATTAACAAGGATTACCCACAAAGTCACCAAAAAGAAGATTCAAATCTCATAAAAAGGGAGATATTGACTCTAAAAACATGTCGAAGACATACAAGAGGAGCACAGACAGTGTCACATACATACACATTGGAACAGTCAAATCCATAAAAGGCATAACATAGGGATGAACTTGTGGATAGACTGGCCTAGCAGGGGTTGAGCATACCCTGTTTACAGATATAGAAAGAGAGAGGGGGGGGATCTAACCGAGAAGGTGCGGGCATGGACAGAGGTCCAGGTACTAATTCTCCCATTAACACAGACAACACACAGGTTGCGTTCCGATTCACTACCCTTCTCCCCACTACCCTTCTCCCCAAAGTGTGTACTCGTTCACTCTCCCCACGTGGATTTATAAGCAAGCGATTGGTGGAAGACATCTGGTGTATGTGCAGCTACCCCACGCCTTTCAGATCAACCCTCATTCCATCACTCATCCTCGTCATGACTACTTGGCTTCACCAACCCCTCAAATCTTCACTCCCTCCCTTCTCCCCTAGTTAGCACCCTCAGGTTAGGAGCCCTGCTAGTTAGTCTTCCATAGACCTCCATTGGGTGGGGGGGGGCTGTTCAAGGGCCCTCATCAAAAGTCACTGAGGATGCTGACGTCGGCAAACTCCTTGCGGTAGCGGTGGGAATAGAGAGCCAGCAGGAAGGACCACTTTAGAGTCATGAAGCTCCACACGCCCGAAAGAAACAGGCTCCTCGGGTCAGTCATGGCTGGGAACCACAAGATACGACAGACATGAGAGACTTGCAGACTCAGAGAAAAAGCCATGGTTGGCACACTGTTACACAATTCATTGAGTCAGGTGCTTCTCAATGAAGGATCCTGTAGGAAAAGTGACCAAAGCTTCAGGCTCATAGCATACACAAGGGCAAGGATCTCACATTGAATAACCCCATGGAGTCATGTGATGCCAGAGCAAACAATCTCTGGCAAGCAGTCATTTTGTGTGGAAATAGATTTCATCATATGTACGTGCCCTAACAGATTAAGACATGCAATACTAAATGACTAAATACATCCTAATGCACAACAAGAAAAAGTACAATGGATGAAACAGAGGATGGGAAGGGAAGCAAATGGGGGAAGAGACGTAGCCATTTGTGAATGAAGAGAGCAAGTGAAGGGGAGAGGAAGAGAAGCAAATTAGGATGAAAGGAGGAGTGAATGAATGAACGAATGAGAGAAGGGGGAGGTGTGTGTGAAACTCACACTCTTTGTTGGTAATGGCAAGGGAGAGGAAGGTAATGAAAGCCACCACGGCCAGCAGGGAGAAGACGACTCCGATGAAGAGGAAGAATTTGAGGCCCTTCAGCCAGGTGCGCCAGTAGTCCTGCAGGTACATGATGTGGGTGATGAGGGCCCAGAGCGCCAGCACACCTGACAGAGACACAAGCACACACATTCACAATCAGGGGCTGGCTGTTCACAATCCCTACACTAAGTAAATTACTGACATCAGACAAGCACGTGTAACTATCACAAGTATTTGCACAGCATAGAATTGAACTGTATTTGAAAAAGCATTGTGGAGGGTGAGGGGTTCTCTCAAGTCAAGAGATAGATGCCTTTGCTTGTCTAACTACAATCTTGAGCTTTAGGTCCTATTGGTATAGACTATGTCAGTGTGTGGCTCGGTTGGTAGAGGCATGGCTCTTGCAACGCCAGGGTTGTGGGTTCGATTCCCACAGTGGACCAGTACCGAAAGAAAAAAAAATAAGTATGAAAATGTATGAACTCACTACTGTAAGTTGCTCTGGATGAGAGCGTCTGCTAAATGACATGTACATTTTAGCAGTGAACAATGTAATATTTTGTTGTGTCATTGTCTCAAATCACACTGGTCTGTCACTCACTCCTCCATGTTCCTCTTTTACTGTTTCATAACCACACACACACACCACATTTGGGTCTGGACCATAGCACTAGTGTATAGCACTATCCTTCATGAATCCACTTTCACCGCATCTTACACAATATTAGGCTAAAATGGTCTTCACTAGTCGGCCATGCTAGACAGGACAAAGTGGCAATGTCAAGGAGCGTATGGAAAAAGATCCTAAATCATCCCCTACTCCGACGCTCATTTTGAATATGGGCCCAAAACTAATGAGCAAGTAGCCTACATAAACTTTAGTGTTTTTCTTCAAGGGTTGGTTGTTAAAACAGTGTTTGAGGTTGGAAAGTACCCGACTTGCTTCCTTTCAAGCATGGTCAGACAGTGAGTGGAGCTGAGCCACAGTTCCCCACCCTTCTACTGAAGTGTGCACTTGCACACATCCTGTCGTGGCTCTAACAATGGTTGGAATTCCCTCTAGCCAATGCTTAGGGCTAAATCAATCCAATGCTTTTAAAATTCATGACGGGAGTTTTTTTGGGGAAGTGTAGAGAATCGGGATGCAGCCAAGCTAGTAAGTTCAATTGACCCTCATGAGTCATTTCTAGGGGGAATAGGCTTATTCAGCTGTGTCAATCTGCCATGCTGACCCCACTCATTTCCCCATTCCATGGTCTCTAGAATCATATGACCAACCAAGCACATGCCACGAAAAACCCTAGCAAGAATTGCACCCTTATTGATTCTCTCTGTATTGGCACAGGCATCACATGCTGTTATCACAACAAAGATATGGATTTGGCCTTGATAAGAACATCAGTGACAGTGCACTTTATGCAAATGTCCTACTGTTCTGTTTGCCAATAGGCCTACAGCAGAGAGGTGAGAGGAAAGTCACACAGATATCAGCTTGCTGACCTGAGAGGACAAAGTTCACAGCCATAAATGCACCACTTGTTACCTAGTGCAATGGTTCCCAAAATGTGCAGGGCGAGGGTTCCTTTTTTTGAAGGAACTCAGTCCAGCTTTCAATTTACTCTTGAAAGTTGTAACAGTAGAAAGCACAAGGCGCAATTACGAAATTAGGTAGTGCATCATCAGTTATTGCATACCTTAGAGAGATATTTATAACTTGTCAGAAATGTCCAGATCAACTAGCCCATGTCAGCTAAAAATTCTCTGCACCCCATGATAAAAATGTGTTCCCCAATGCTGGAAGGTGGGCCTGCATGAAAAAGTTTGGGAACCCCTGACCTAGTGGGCCATTATGTAACACATAAATAATACTTTAAAGTCACTTCATGCAAATACTAGGCCTAAGCAATTCTGTAACTTTCTAAAGTAACGTTTTTTTACATGGTTGTTAACTAGGCGTAGAGTAGATTATGTTCAATGCGCAAAACAAGTATTACTTTATGGTAGGTTCAGGCTTCCGCTCCAGACCAGCAAATTATAATGGTGATGCTGAAAACTTCAAATGGGATGAGTAGCAGGACACGTGTGCTAAATGCATCTGAGGAAACGTATCAAAAGCTTTCAGTCCCAATAAGCAGTGTACGCAGAAATAACACACCGTTTGAGTTGACACCAGACCGTTTTTTTGGCCAGTGTGGTTGAAGCATCAGGAAGATCCAGAATTCCAGGTTAACCAAGCTGGTAATATAGAATGCATAAAACTGAAAATGCGTTGGAAAGACGAAAGTAGACCGTGCTGGATATACACCTATTAATTGTTTTACTGGGTAATAAAGTTATCCTAGATATTACATAGGTCTTATACCATGAATGTTACTACATTTTTTTGCCAAAGTTGTAACGTTAGCTACCGTTTTAGAGATCATGGAGCCAGCGTGGTGTATAGCCATGTAACGTTAGCTATTCTTTGAAGTTGAACAGTCCAACTTTTCTAGAATGCCTGGGGTAAAAGGTTTAGGACTTTAGGTAGAACGTTTAGAAATTTGAAAAGGCAAATTAAAGTGTGGGCTTCTGACAATTTGTCACTCTAAAATCGTGTAACAGTACTGTAAGAAATGGGTAGCCTACTGTGGCAATGTTCAGGTTCATGCGAGTCCAATGGACAGGTAAATCCTTAAAATACTGCAGTGTAGACTGTTACATATTATCCACGAAATAAATATGTTTACATTCGTGCTAATACTTGTCTTTACCTGATAATCCTCCCATTGCAGCTGTCCATGGTTGGTTGTACGCGATGTTCCACACGAGAAACGCTGAGAATCCCATAAGCATGCCAAAAGAGGCATACCCGATACTGATGTACGTCTTATTGAACCCCATTGGGGACAGGTGACACGCTACAAGTAGAATGGGGGGGAAAAAACAATAACTTCAACGTTTAAAAACAAGTGCCTTATTTTGAGAAACTCACCTCTGTTCGACTCAAGCTAGCTAAACAGATGATTATAGTTCTCCTAGCAGCAGGATATTATGCTGCCACCATGATCGCGGACTGTTTCAAAATAAAAGTCCCCCTGCAAGACATGCTATTGGGAATATCTTATTTTTGCAATCTAGTGCAGTCAATGGTGTGTATTCATGGATGCCAAGGGAACCCAGGTTTGACCAATAAAAAAAATAACAATGATACAATTATTTATCTTTCGTCTCTCTGCGTTTTCATCATTTTCCATCAATTCGCAATTGGCTGAATCTCACTGGAGAAATCATCTGAGTGAGGGAAACAGCGCCCCTCTGACTCAGTACGTGTACCCCATGTATCTGATGCTGTCTGGAACAAAAGAGTATGACATGTTGCTGCTGTAGCGTTTGATTGATTGATGACAGCAAGCATTTGGCCTTCCTTGATAAAACAATTATAAAATAATTATCCAATCAGCGTTGAACTGAGCTCAACTGTGGGTTGTCCTAGTGCAGCAAAATGTCCCCCAAGGGAGGCCAGTTTGGATTTGGCTTCACAGCAATTAAATGACACCATGAGAAATATGTCAGAATTGTCAGAAAAACGTGTCCGTTTCTGGTTCACTTGTGGTGATGTCTTGCAGTAGCTAGCTTGTTAAATCGGGATTTTCCTAAACCATGGATGGAGATGGGGATTTGGACTTGTAGTTTTGACTTAATTCTCTGTACAGGCCAATGATTATGACGGCGATTCTGATCTAACCATAAAGTAATATATTGTGCCACTGGCCTGATACGATTAAAGTTCAATATGTAGCCTAGATGTAACCTAGTTGGCTCACGTTAACTAGCTAGCTAACTTAGCTTCTTTTTTTGTTGCCCATGCGAGGAAGTTAGGCTAGCAAGCATTTTTGATAGGTAGCCTATGAAAACAAAAACGAAAAGCGTATGGAGCCATAAACCATTTTGCCAACATGAAAGAGAGGAGGACGGCATTGGCGTTCAACTAGTCTACAAGTAGTCCCCAAAATGTTTTTTGGTATCTTTAAGTGTGTTTTCAATGTATTAAACTAAGCATATATAGCTTTGTTGATTTGATGATGTTTAAATGTTTAAGTTGAAAGGGAGCTGGAGTAGCCGAGGCAGTGCTCCCGTTGTCTTTGTGCTGACTTGTGGTAACTCCGTGGTTCTAAATCAGTAGTTGTTTAGTAAACTGTTAAAAACATTATCTTGCTTGACCATGCTGCAATATTTGCTTTGTGGACTTCACAGGACAGATGTTCCTCTCTGGTTTTGTGATGAAATAAATGTATGTGTAGTTTTTTGTGTGACGGTTGTCTATTTGTTGTCACTGCCTTATTGTATATCACAGTGGCGTATGAATTAATGGGTTATAGAGCAAACAACGCAAATATATGCATCATCAGTTCTTCTTGTCATGTTAGCCATTGCATACCTTAGAGAGCTATTTATAACTTGTCACAATGTCCTGATCAACTAGCCCATGTCAGCTAAAGTATAATTTAAAAAAAAATTCATTAGCCCATAGATTTTGTTGTATTTTTTTTGTCACTCAAATATCACATGAATACACATTAGATATTGCAAACTATATGGAAATACAAAAAAAAAGAAGCTTTAAAACTGCTAAATTGTCTTTGCACCCATGACAATTGTGTAGAATTGCAGGAAATAAGTTTTAAACCTACAAAATGCTCTCCACCAACAAGAGGGGTGTGAAGAGTTTGTGTTATGAACAGTGCTTGTGCCCATAGAAACAGCGTGTGCACGGGTTGTTCCTCAATGCTGGAAGGGGGGGCCACGAGTGAAAAAGTTTGGGAACCTCTATATTTAAGAAATACACTTTTAATAAAATACAAATATATGTTATTGGAATTACTCAATAGTCTACAAAACTTAAATTGGTTTATTGAGCTGGGCAACGGGTTTAATACAGAGTGCTGGTGACTCCTTACTCCACCCACTCCATTCACTGCAATGCAATACACTGTATATGGGATACTTTTTGGGTTGTAGAGAAAAACTTGACTACCTGTCTCATATAAACTGGGGTGAGAAATACTCAGTCAGGTCTCTACTAACCAAATATGTGTCGTTTTGGAGGGGGCTGTGTCATACATATCCAGCAGCACTTCGTTCTCCACCCCCTCTACTAACCAGGTATGGTTCGTTTTTGAGGGGGACGGTCAGGGCCCTAATCAATTCAAGGCATTTTGGCATGTGGTGTAGAGAACATTTGGAAGTTTTCTCTTTTGAATGAGTTATCCACATGTCAATGTTTTTAAATGATGGCTTTTATTTTGAAGGTTTCGTCATTACCATAAACTGTCATCATCCTTTGTGCTTGCAGACAGAATACTAGCTTGTGCATGCTAGTATAAAAACGTCTGAATGACAATACATTATGTAGCTGCAAAGGCGACAACAATTAAATGGCAAAGTTGAAACATATATAAAAGGCGACATGACATGAACAGTGTGTCCTATTTGTAAAACAAAAAAACATTTGCTCAACAATGTTGTTATCTAATATTTACAGCCAATAATGTGTCAAAGAAATCCTCACACCAGATATAGGCAGTGTTGCCAACTACTCAGTAAGGAAAGTAGCTATTGGCTCTCCTAAAAGTTGCTAAATGACGTCATCGCCTAATTTGCATAGTTGACCATGTGAACGTAATTGTGATGGGGGCTGTAGGAGAGAGAAATAACATTGTGGGAGAGACAAAAAGTGAGTAAAAACACCCTAAATATGTTTAGAACTACAAATGAACTTTCTTCTGTCGATTCTTGTTTTTTTTTAATTGTCACAATTCCAACCCTCCTCTTTTATCCGGGCTTGGGACCGCACAAATTACCCAAAATAGACACTCTGGCGGAGTTACTTCGTTTTTTATTTTATTTTTTATTTTGTTATTTTTGTTTCGTTTTCTTATTTGGGTTTGGTTTTTAACCTTATGGTCCACTTAAGAGCCTACAATAACACCAGAAAAAGTAGCTAGATTTGTCGCTAGTGTTGATGTTCAAATACAGGAGAACGAGACCAAATCATGGACGCTGGACAGAGTGGATTTCAGTTGTAACAAAAGGCAGTTTATTGAGTCAAAAGATATCTTGTCCTGCAGTTTAACGTGCATGGACCTGATTCATATAGCTCAAATGGAGTTAGCTGAAAAAGGGGCCTAAACAAAGGTTGTAGCAGATTATATACATAGAATAATGTAGGTGGAGTCTTGTCGTGGTGGTCTTCTGACTGGTCCCGAAGAGTTGGAGGCGGACCTGCTCTAGCCAGAGCAGGAGCCCCATTGGTGCACAGCAGAGTCTTCTGCTCTGGGCACCCAACCAGTAGAGGTGGGGATGAAGTGTGTGTGTTCGTGCGATGGAATGTCTGTGTGTGTCCTGGGGTCGTGAGATAAGAGAACTGAGAGGGGCAGTTTATGGTTGGGGGTAGGGTGCTTCCTGTTTGGACAGGGGTGCGTGCAATGACTTGAATCAAGCGGATTAGTTTGGCGCTGTATAATATATGAGCTATGCGTATGAATATATGTATATATGACAAATCCCCCTCTTCACATCTATTAGACGTGAACAATTGAACTAAAATATGAAGCAACCAAACAATTTGGTAGGAACCACATTTTTGAGTCCCCCTCTAGTATGCAGCAAAGCGAGGTAAATAAGCAAGGACAAAAAGGAGACCACTCCAAGTGCTACACCTGGAGTGGCCAAGAGGAGTAGACAGGAAGAGGGGTTGATGCTTTAGTATGTGTTTGTTGTTCTATTAACCATGTGAGAGTGCCTAGGGTTACTCCAAATATCAGTAGGAATATCACAAACAGTGGTTCAGATATTCCTAGCCTTGCCCAGGGAGAGAGAAATATCCCTTTAACTGGGCGAGGTTCCTTTATCAGGGTTAGAGGGGTTTGATGCCCCATCACCTGAATTTCTTCGTTTGGAATCAAATTTAGGCTGTTCAAATCAGCTCTGACTTCAGTCAGTGTTCTGGAAGGAGTTGGGGCTGGGGTGCAATGTGTAAGGTGGTGCCAAGGTGTGCCTGATTTACCTTTGACCTGGACTGAGTGTGAAGTAACCACCTTCACTTCGTACAGTCCAGTCCACCTGGGTTCCAGCCACTTTCTCTTGTGGACTTTAACCCTGACCCAGTCACCAACCTTTACCTTCAGTGGTGGCGTGTCCCCCGGCAGCTCCCCCTCCTGGACCTTGTGAACCTGGGTAGAGAGTGCTGCAGAGAGAACCGTCAGTTTTTTCACATAATCAGACATTACAATTTGTTGTACATCAAGGGCGGGCATATGACCTCCCTCCCTTGGTGGACCAGGCATGACTCTTCCAGTCATTATCTCATGAGGAGAGAGATGGGTGCCTGCTCCTGGTGAGGCTCTCATGGCCATCAGCGCCAGAGGCAGGACTTCAACCCATGTCAACTTTGAACCTGCACACACTTTAGCTATCTTAGCTTTCAGCTTTTGGTTTAACGTTCCACCAGACCTTGAGATCGGGGCCTGTACACAGATCCAAATCTGTGGGTTATGCCAAATCTTTCTTCCACCTGTCTTAGGTGTTTGTTACTGAAATGTGAGCCATTTGTCAAATTTGATTTGTCTTGGGATGCCATACCTGGGTATTAGTTTGGTTTGTAGCCACTTAACCTTTCTGATCTCCCCATCCCGGATCCGGGATCGTGAATACAGACTCAAGCTCATTACCATAACGCAACGTTAACTATTCATGAAAATCGCAAATGAAATGAAATAAATATGCTAGCTCTCAAGCTTAGCCTTTTGTTAACAACACTGTCATCTCAGATTTTCAAAATATGCTTCTCAACCATTGCAAAACAAGCATTTGTGTAACAGTATTGATGGCTAACGTAGCATTTAGCATTAGCATTCAGCTGGCAACATTTACACAAAAAAACAGAAAAGCATTCAAATAAAATCATTTACCTTTGAAGAACTTCAGATGTTTTCAATGAGGAGACTCTCAGATAGCAAATGTTCAGTTTTTCCTGAAAGATTATTTGTTTAGGACAAATCGCTCCGTTTTCTGCGTCACGTTTAGCTATGAAAAAACCCCTGTATCCAGGATTGTGTAAATCTATCAGCAAGCTCATTAGCATAACACAACGTTAACTATTTATGAAAATCGCAAATGAAATGAAATAAATATGCCATCTCTCAAGCTTAGCCTTTTGTAAACAACACTGTCATCTCAGATTTTCAAAATATGCTTCTCAACCATAGGAAAACAATAATTTGTGTAAAAGTAGCTAGCTAGCGTTAGCATTTCGCGTTAGCATTTAGCGTTAGCATTAGCGTTAGCATCCAGCACGCAACATTAACAAAAACATAAAAGCCTTCAAATAAAATCATTTACCTTTGAAGAACTTCTGATGTTTTCAATGAGGATACTCTCAGTTAGATAGCAGATGCTCAGTTTTTCCAAAAAGATTCCTTGTGTATTAGAAATAGCTCCTTTTATACATCACATTTGGCTACCAAAAAAAATCTGAAAATTCAGTCCTCAAAACGCGAACTTTTTTCCAAATTAACTCCATAATATCGACTGAAAACATGGCAAACGTTGTTTAGAATCAATCATCAAGGTGTTTTTCACATATCTCTTCATTGATACATCGTTCTTGGACACATGCTTTCTCCCCTGAATCAAATGGTAAAGTAGAAGCAGCTGGCAATTGCGCACCGAATTCGACGCAGGACACCAGGCGGACACTTGGAAAATGTAGTCTCTTATGGTCAATCTTCCAATGATATGCCTACAAATACGTCACAATGCTGCTAAGACCTTGGGCGAACGACAGAAAGTGTAGGCTCATTCGTTGCGCAATCACAGCCATATAAGGAGAGAATGGAAAACAGAGCTTCAGAAATTCTGCTAATTCCTGGGTGATGCATCATCTTGGTTTCGCCTGTAGAATGAGTTCTGGGGCACTTAGAGACAAAATCTTTGCAGATTCTGAAACTTCAGAGTGTTTTCTTTCCAAAACTGTCAAGAATATGCATAGTCGGGCATCTTTTCGTGACAAAATATCGCGCTTAAAACGGGAACGTTTTTTATCCAAAAATGAAATAGCGCCCCTAGAGCTCTAACAGGTTACGACTGACCTAGCATCCCCCTTTGCTGTTGGTATTGCTTCTACCCATTTGGAGAACCTATCTACCATAACTAGGAGATAGTGTTTGCCTTTAGATTCATTGTCGGGGCCCATGTCGGTGTAGTCTATACTAATGTCCTGAAAACATGCATTAGGTACTGGGTATGAGCCCATTGGTGTTTGATATGGTTTCTTTGGGTTGTGGCTGCCACAAATGTTGCATTCATCACAAAATAAATCAGTCATACTTTTCATGTGAGGGTGCCACCTGCTATTCGTCTCTCCATCTGTGTCTTGTGTTTGATTGGAAGATTTCCTGTTGTGGTAAAGTTTCTTCTTACCCACTGTGGTCCATCAGTGTGGACTGCTCCATGGGCATAGGCTGAGTCTGTATAGATATTCACAGTCTTTCCTTTTGCTCTGATGAGGGCCTGGGTCAATCCGATGATTTCAGCTAATTGGGCAGATGCTGGTTGTGGGATGATGGCTGATTCAAGGTTGACATGTGAGCCGTCTGGGAGTTGCTGTACCACCGCATAGGCTGCTATGTTTCCTTCTTCTCCTTTGTAGCAGCAGCCATCAGTGTACAGCCATTGGTCGGGATTAGTCAGTGGTTCATTCTTCAGGTCTGGTCTCAGTTTTAGTTATTGTGCCGCTCTTTCAGCACAAGAGTGGGGCAGTCCTTCTTCTGCGTTGAGTGCATCTGCCATATTTTTCTCTGTGTTCACAAACGTGATATGTGACTGAGTGCATTTGTTCTGGATCTTGGTTTTTCTTTCAGCACTGAACGTGAATTCTTTACTCATCAGATACGCAGCAACGCCATGGTGGGTGTGGATTTCCAATGGATGACATCACGAGGTGAGCTGTTTTTTTTCATAGCTTTTGCTACTGCAGCAATGTATCTGGAGCATGTTGTCTGTCCTACCTCCATCAATACCTTTCTCTCCCCCTCTTGTTTCTGGAAAAGAACAGATGAGGTGAATCCTTCATTTTCAGAAACATCCAAATGGAACTTGTTGTTGTAGTCAGGTGCAATCAGCTCTGCTGCCGCTGATAGATCTGTTTTCAGGAGTGCCAAAGCTGTTGAGGCTTCAGCCGTCCAGGCCAGGGGTGCATGCAGGTTCCTTGGTCGTAGGATGATCGGTGCTGCCACCCCCTCTGGGCCACACACAATGGTACTACACCTGATAGGTGGGGTCAGGTGCATCATGTTTTTGTCCCAGTCTTCAGTGTAGGGGCAGTCATCAGTGCCTCAGCTTGGGGAGTCTTATACGGGTGCAGAGTGTAGATTTGAGCTTTCAGTTGGTTGAACTTAAACTGGATATGAGGGGTGGCAGGCCCTGTGGGTAGGTATTTTAGCCAGTACACTTCTTGGGTTTCAGACAGCGTGGGCGTCGGCAGGAGTGGCATCATCATAATTCTTACTGGGCAATCAGGTGTTGAAGAGGGAGGGTTGGTGGATACTTCCACTCCACTTTCAGTAAGATATATGGTGCACCCCATTTTGCATAAGAGGTCCCGTCCTAGTAGGTTGATCGGGCATTTTGGACAGTACAGGAACTGGTGTTTCAACTGAGATTTCTCCCAGGAGAATGTTAAAGGGATAGTGCGGCTTTGAGCCTCAGGTGATCCCGTGACCCCTACCACCGATATGGAATCAGATGACAGCATTTGAGGGAACTTGATAGTAGAATAGGTGCATCCTGTGTCTACTAGGAACTGATGGGGAACACCCTCAACTTCACATATCATAGTTGAGTGTGTAGTTGAAAATGTCGGCTCCCTTCTCCTGCCGCAGGTGGTGGGCATCTTCATGGCCAGGGCATGGTGTCCACAGCCATTCCCTGGAACTGCGGTTGGTTGTATCCTCCCTGCTGCTGTTGCATGTGAGTAGGTCCGGGGTGGTTGTATGCAGGTGCTGACTGCAGAGGTGGGCTTCCCCCACTTCCTCTTCGACATCCCCTACCTCTCCATAGGCGTTGCTGAGTGGAGAGTGGCTGTTGACAATCCCGTGAATAATGGCCAGGAGTTCCACAGTTGTAGCACACCCCTCTGGGTGGACCGGTATAGGTGCCCCGTTGAGCCCATTGTGGCTGTTGCTGTTGCAGGATATACTACTGTGGGGGAGGGTATTGGGGTGGTGGCTGCAGATATTTTATCTAATTCGTCTGATAATGTGTATAATGCGTTATCTAGGTATATTCAGTCCTTACTATGTGGTGTTTATTTCTATCTTTGTACACTTAGCCCGTCCTTGATCGAGACCAGGGATGTACTGAGGTGCTGGCTCAGACTTATCTCATGCGCCCCCATCCTCGCACACAAAGATTTTATCAGTAATGTGGTGGCAGTTACGTGTGTGTTTCTCCGGTATTTTATTTGAATTTGTTCAGCGATTTATTTAGGTATTTTCTAGAAATGATTCGGCGATTTCCTTTTGGAACAATATATTAGTGAATTTAGGCGGTTCTATAACAATTGTCAGAGTAATTATATCTCTTTAGGAAATACCGATAGAATTTAGAAAAACCAAAAATTGTTCAGCGAATTATTTAAATACTTTCTAAAAATAATTCAGCCATCACCTCTTGGAACAATATGTTAGCAAAATCAAGCGGTTCTATAACAATTGTCATACTAATTCTATCTCTTTAGGAAATATCAATAGAAAAACCAAAAAATTGTTCAGCGAATTATTTAAATACTTTCTCCAAATAATTCAGCAATCACCTTCTGGGACAATATATCAGAAA